>NC_046167.1:36175823-36325845 GCF_011064425.1 Rattus rattus | reverse complement strand
AAATAAATAAATAAATAAATAAATAAATAAATAATGCTGCTATGAACATAGTAAAAAAAAAAGAATGGCTGATTAGATGACAGATGTCCATTTTGCCTGCATTTAGTAAATATATTTTGAAGACCTGTTCATCTGGAATATATTAATATTCAAGTATTTGAAAAATTTATTACTTAAATGACAGATATATTTGTCACGACTCTACAGAGCGTTGAATTATTTAATACTATGTCTCCATTGATACAGGTAAGATTTCTAAATGATTTGGCAGTGTCCAAAATATGTTGGGTTAGATCAGAGCAAAGACTTGTGGGGGAAATATGAACATTACTGACATAACAAAAAAGCATAGTGTGAATGCATAGTGGAAAAAGGTAAAAGACACCCATTTCAAAACAAACAAGCTGGCCGTGCTTACAGCAAGTGTTCCTCCTCTCAGCTACTCTTCTTTAATTAATCCGAGAGAGATCACGGCAGGGTTCAGACAAACTGAGGCAGAGTGACCTCCTTTAAATCTTATATTTAATCCAAAGCAACTATGAGGTTTTAATGTCTTAAGATACAAGGACCTTTGTACTTCTGTCTTCTGATGTTTCATTTTTAGTCACAGAAAAAAAAATGTATAGAGAGCCCTTCCTTCGAATAATGAAAGGATTGACTTTTTTGTTGTTCATTGAGAGAACAGAGAGTGGACATATCTATCTTTGTTCAATTCCTGTGCTCTCATTTGGTAAAGATGTCATTGTTGTGAGTGCTTTTATTTAAAAGCACTGAACTCAGTTGGAAAGAAGTGAAAACATTTGGGACCTACCAGTTTTTACCAAACTGTTAAAACTATGAGTGAAAACTATGGAGATGAAGATGTCTGTGGCTCCTTTGGTAATCTGTACTGTGTTCTGACAGCATAGCTACATAGTGTGTGCTCTGCCTTGTCATGTTTAAAGATTATTTTCTAATTAGCCTACAAAGCAACGCATTTCATCGTCACTTTCACAATACTTTATTTTCATTGACTTTCTCATTTGCTTTTCTCCTTCATACCTTCTTTCCCATAAGTACACACATGCAACACACACACACACACACACACACACACACACACACTTATACATATTTAATGTGATTTTAGGTAAATAAAAATATGAGCCCTATGGCTTTTTCAACATTCTTATTTATATTTTTAGTCCTTTGTCTCTTTCCTCTTGACCTCCTTACCAGCTTCCCCAACTAATTCCACATTTCCACTTTTTATTTTTATTATTTAAGATCTTTATTAACAGGTGCTTGCAGTTTGTTGACTTTTTTGAAAAAATCAAGTTGTAAACTTTATTACAAATTAAAAATGAAGTTCTTAAAAATCTCAACTTGACCAGATATGAAACAATTTAAAAACCATTAAAGGTGTATTGAGAAAAACCAGGCCTTTTTTTTTCTTAACACATTTCCACTTTTATACCACCCCTATACTATATTCTTCTCTCTAGTGTCCTCGCTGACATGGTAGCATTTTACTTTCTTGATTTCTGTGGTTACTCCGGGTTATATACTCACATCTGAAGATTGGGAGCTAGGAAACACATATAAGGGAGGACACGTGCCATTTGTGTTATTTGTGTTACCTCTGTCAATGTAATGTTTTTAAGTTGTAGCTCTTTACTTACCAATTTCATGATTTCATTTTTCCTTGTGGCTGAATAATACTTTATAGTGTCTACATACCACCTTTTCATTACTCGTTCATTAGTTGAAGGAGTGTGGGCTGTTTCTGTTCCTGGCTACTGTACTTAAAACAGTGATGAACCTGGCTGAAGGAGTAAGCACCTGCTGAACCCTTTGAGTGTATGTCAAGGAGTCGTATAAGTGGGCCATGAGGTAGATTCACTTTTCGCTTTCTGAGGATTCTTTGTATTAATTTCCAGAGTGGATGTACCACTTTGCAATTCTACCAACAGTTAATGAGTGTTCTACTTTTCCTACATTCTCCCTAGCATTTACTATTGATTGTTTCTTGATCTTTGCCAATTCTGATTGCAATGATATGACTTCTCAAGTTTGTTTTGATTTGTATTTCTTTAATTGTTAAGGATGATGAACATCTTTTGAAATATTTCTTCGCAATTTATATTCCTCCTTTGAGAATTCTGGATTTGGATTTTTATGGGTCTTTTTCTTTTTTTCTCTTTTGAGTTCTTTATAATATTCTGAATATTCTTCTTCTGTCAGATATATAGCTGGCAAATCTTCTTTCCTTCTCTATGGGCTTGCTCTTCACCTAATTATTTCATCAGTTCTGAAGAAACATTTTAGCTTTATGAGTCCCTTCAAGTCGATTGTTGCCTGTAATCTTTTCACTAGTGAAGTTCTACTCAAAAAGTTCAAACGTTTTAAAAATTGAAATATAATTGCTGGCCCAGACAGACACTGGTGCACCTTCTCGTTTTCACTTCTGCCACGAGCAGAGCCTAGGCTCTGGATCTGTACCCACATAGCCCACACCCCAGTTGCAGTTTGACTCCCCAGGTATTCTGACATATCCTACAGCACAGGTGAGACTCCCAAACCCTGCCCCAATACCTGGAGTTTTGGAACCCCTGCGACCTGTGACCCCTGGACTCAAGACACCCCATCCAGCCAGAGACCCTCATGCCTTCTCCTTTCCATTCTGCTGGGAGTAGAGCCTAGGCTCTGGATCTGTCCCCACACACCCCACACCCCAGTTGTAGACTGCCTCCTCAGATATTTTGAAACATCCAGGGTCACAGGATCACAGGGTCACGGGATCACAGGATCATAGGAAGGACAGGCTCTGGTCAGAGACAGGGAGTCCAGATAACACCAGAGATAACCAGATGGCTAGAGGCAAGCATAAGAATATAAGCAACAGAAACCAATTTGACTTGGCAACATCAGAACCCAGTTCTCCCACCACAGCAAGTCTTGAATACCTGAGAAGCAAGATTCATACCTAAAATAACATTTCATGATGATGACGGAGGACTTTAAAAAGGACATAAATAACTCCCTTAAAGAAATACAGGAGAACACAAATAAACAAGCAGAAGCCCTTAATGAGGAAGCACATAAATCTCTCAAAGAAATACAGAACACAATCAAACAGGTGAAGGAATTGAACAAAACCATCCAAAATCTAAAAATGGAAATAGAAATAAAAAAGAAGACACAAAGGGAGATAGCTCTGGAGATGGAAAACCTAGGAAAGAGAATAGGAGTCACAAATGCAAGCATCACCAACAGAATGCAAGAGATAGAAGAGAGGGTCTCAGTGGTAGAAGATACCATAGAAGGCATCCACACAATATCAAGGAAAATACAAAAAGTCAAAAGTTCCTATCTCAGAATATTCAAGAAATCCAGGACATTATGAAAAGATCAAATCAGAGACTAATAGTGATAGAAGAGTAAAGAAACCTATAGAACACCAAACAGATGGGACCAGAAAAGAAATTTCTCTCATTACATAATAATTAAAACACCAAAGGCATAGAACAAAGAAAATATTGAAAGCAGAAGGAAAAAATGTCAAGTAACATAAAGGCAGACCTATCAGAATTACACCAGACTTTTCAACAGACACTCTAAAAGCCAGAGGATCCTGGGCTGATTTCTTTTCTTTTTTAGTTCTTTTTTTCCGAAGCTGGGGACCGAACCCAGGGCCTTGCGCTTCCTAGGCAAGTGCTCTACCACTGAGCTTAATCCCCAACCCCCTGGGGCTGATTTCATATGGACCCCAAGAGAACAAAAGTGCTAGCCCAGGCTTGTATACCCAGCAAAACCATACATGGAGAAACCAAAGTATTCCAAGACTAAACCAAATTTAAACCATATTTTTCCACTGATCCAGCCCTACAGAGAATAATAGAAGTAAAAGTCCAATACAAGGTGGGAAACTGCACCCAAGAAAAAGGAAGAAATTAATCTTTTCACAATAAACCCAAAAGAAGAGAAATACACAAACAAAATTCCATCTCTAACAACAAAAATAACAAGGACCAACAATCATTGGTCCTTAATATCTCTCAACACCAATGGACTCAATTCCTCAATAAAAAGACATAGGCTAACAGACTGAATACATAAACAGGATCCAACATTTTGTTGCATACAGCGGACATACATCAATGACAAAGACAGACAGTACCTCAGAGTAAAAGGCTGGGAAAAAAATCTTCCAAGCAAATGTCCCCAAGAAACATGTTGGAGTAGCTATTCTAATATCCAACAAAATAGACTTTCAACCAAAAGTTTTCAAAAAAGATGGGGAAGGACTCTACATACTCATTAAGGAAAAATCCACCAAGATGAACTCCCAGTTCTGAACATCTATGCTTCAAATGCAAGGGCACCTACATTTGTAAAAGAAATGTTACTGAAGCTCAAAGCACACACTGAATCTTACACAATAATAGTAGGAGATTTCAACACCCCACTTTCACGGATGGACAGATCATAGAAACAGAATCTAAACAGAGACACAGAGAAACTGATAGAAGTTATGAACCAAATGTATTTAACAGATATCTATATAACATTTCACTGTAAAACAAAAGAATATAGCTTATTCTCAGGACCTCATGGTACTTTCTCAAAAATCAACAATATACTCGGACACAAAACAAACCTTAACAGATACAAGAACATTGAATTAATCCCATGTATTCTATTGGGCCACTATGGACTAAGGCTGGATTTCAATAACAACAAAACCAACAGAAAGCCCTCATACACATGTAAACTGAACAATTATCTACTGAATGATAACTTGGTCAGGGAAGAAATAAAGAAAAGACTTTTCAGAATTCAATGAAAATGAAGTCACAACATATCCAAACTTATGAAACACAATGAAAGCAGTTGTAAGAGGAAAAGTCATAGCCCTGACTAAAGCCCTCCATAAAGAAATTGGAGAAAGTATACACCAGCAGCTTAACAGCTCTTCTGAAAGCTCTAGAACAAAAAGAAGTAAATACACCCTGGAGGAGTAGTCAGCAGGAAATAATCAAACTCATGGTTGAAATCAACCAAATAGAAACAAAGAGAACTATATAAAGAATCAACAAAACTATGAGCTGGTTCTCTGAGAAAATCAACAAGATAGATAAACCCTTAGCCAGACTAACCAGAGGGTACAGAGACACTATCCAAATTAACAAAATCAGGAATGAAAAGGGAGATATAACAACAGAAACTGAGGAAATTTAAAAAAAAAAACATCATATCCTACTATAAAAGTCTATACTCAAAAAAAAACCAAAAACTGGAAAACCTGGATGAAGTGGAAGATTTTCTAGACAGATACCAGGTTCCAAAGTTAAATCAGGATCAAATAAACCATCTAAACGACCCCATCACCCCTAAGGAAACAGAAGCAGTCATTAGAATCTCCCAACCAAGAAAGGCTCAGGGCCAGATGGTTTTGGTGCAGAATTCTATCAGCCCTTCAAAGAAGATCTAATTCTAATACTTCTCAAACTCCTCCATAAAATAGAAGCAGAAGGAACACTCCTCAGTTCTTTCTATAAAGCTGTGGTTACACCAATAACTAAACCACAAAAAGACCCAACAAAGAAAGAGAACTACAGACCAGTTTCCTTTATGAATATTGATGCAAACATTCTCAGTAACATTCTCACAAACTGAATCCAACATTTCAAAATAATCATCATCCATAATCAAGTAGACTTCATCCCAGTGATGTAGGGATGCTTAAATGTATAGAAATCAATCAATGTAATCAAATATATAAACAAGCTCAAAAAACAAAACCATATGACCATCTCACTAGATGCTGAAAAAGCCTTTGACAAAGTACAATACCCATTCTTGCCAAAAGTATTGGAGAGATCAGGAATTCAAGGTTCATACCTAAGTATAATAAAAGCAATATACAGCAGACTTGTAGCCAACATCAAACTAAATGGAGAATAACTCAAAGCAATCCCATTAAAATCAGGGACAAGACAAGGCTGTCCACTCTCTGTACCTATTTAATATAGTACTTGAAGTTCTAGCCAGAGCAATTAGACAACAAAAGGAGATCAAAGGGATAAAATTTGGAGAAAGGAAGTCAAGATATCACTGTTTGCAGATGGTAAGATAGTATACATAAGTGGCCTTCAAAATTCTACCAGAGAGCTCCTATAGCTGATAAACAACATCAGCAAAGTGGCTGGAGTAAAAATAACTCTAACAAATTAATAACCTTCTTCTACTCAAAGGATAAACTGGCTGAGAAAGAAATTATGGAAACAACACCCTTCACAATAGTCACAAATAATATAATATCATGTTGTTATTCTAACCAGGCAAGTAAAATATCTGTATGAGAAGAATTTCAAATTTCTGAACAAAGAAATCAAAGAAGACTTCAGAAGATGGAAAGATCTCCCATGCTCATGGATGGACAAGATTAATATAGTAAAAATGGCCATCTTACTGAAAGCAGTCTACAAATTCAATGCAATCCCCATCAAAACTTCAACTCAATTCTTCATAGAGTTAGAAAGAACAATTCTTAAATTCATTTGGAATAACATCCCCCACTCCTAGGATTGCAAAACCTATTCTCAATAATAAAAGATAGGAATCATCATCTCTGACCTCAAGCTATACTACATAGCAATAGTGACAAAAACTGCATGGTATTGGTTGTTAGAGACAGGCAAGTATATCAGTAGATTAGAATCAAAGACCCAGAAATGAACCTATAACGTATGGTCACTTAATCTTTGACAAAGAAGCTAAAACCATTCAGTGGAAAAAAGACAGCATTTTACACAAATGGTGATTGTTCAACTGGTGGTATGCATGTAGAATAATGCAAATTGATCCATTCTTATCTTTTTTTTTTTTACAAAGCTCAAGTTCAAGTGGATCAAGTACCTTCATATAAAATCAGATACGCTGAATCGAATAGAAGAGAATGTGGGGGAAAACCCTTGAGTACTTGGACACAGGGGAAAACTTCCTGAACAGAACACTGATGGCTTATGCTCTAAGATCAAGAATTGACAAATGGCAGGGTTGGGGATTTGGCTCAGTGGTAGAGCGCTTGCCTAGCAAGCGCAAGGCCCTGGGTTTGGTCCCCAGCTCCGAAAAAAAAAAAAAAAAGAAAAGAAAAAGAGAAAAAAGAAAAAAAAAAAAGAATTGACAAATTCGCCTCATCTATCAGAAAAGATTCTCTAAGGCAAAGAATACTGACAATAGGACAAAATGGCAACCAATATATTGGGAAAAGGTCTTTACCAATCCTACATCTGATAGAGGGCTAATATCTAATATATACAAAGAATCCAAGAAATCAGACTCCAGAGTATCAAACAACCATATTAAAAATGGGATACAGAGCTAAACAGAGAATTCTCAACCGAGGAAGAACTTAACTACAGCCACCGACGGTCATGTTGATTTGAGTGCATGTTGATATGAATTGATACGCAGTCACTTTAGGCCATGTTGATGTCTGTGGTCCAGCTGCAGGCAAGGGCCATGTTTTTTTTTTAAATAAATTTATCTTTTTCTTTAGTCTTTCTAGTTATTTGGAATATAAAAAAATTTAAAGTATGTTTGTATGTCCTCTGAATTTTCTTGGCGTCTGCTAAGGTGTATTATTTTTCATCTCTAATTTTATTAATTTGCATCATTTCTTTTGGCTAGTACTTGTCAATCTTGTTATATTTCCAGAGTACCAATTCCTTATTTGATTGATACTTTTTTCATTTCTAGTTCATTAATTTCAGCCCTGGCCGTTGTTATCACTTCTTCCTTTTCTATGGTCTTTAGTTACATCATTAAGTTATGTTTTTTGAGATCTCCCAAATCTTTTTATGTTGAAACATAGTGCTATAAAATTCCCTGTTATGACTGCTTTAGATTTTAGTATGTTGTGTTTTCATTTTTATTCATGTATAGAAAAAAGTTAATACCCTTCTTGCTTCAACCAATTTTGGCTTAGTACTTCCATGGATTAGTGTACTTTCTGTCTTGTGTGGTGTTCAGACAGAATGAGGCATATAATTTCAATTTCCCTGCATTTGCTGACACTTGTTTTGTGTCTTATTTTGTGGGACATCCCAAGGGCTGCTGAGAAGAGCTTGTATTCTTTAGTGTTTGGGTAAAATTAAATATATATTCCATATGATTTTATGATGTCATTAATTTTCAGAATCTCTTTAGTCTAGTAGTTCTTTTTTTTAAAGATATCCTGTGTGATGGTTTGTATATATTTGGCCAGGAAATAGCACCATTAGAAAGTGTAGCCTTGTTACAGCTGGTGTGTTACTGTACATGTGGGCTTTAATACATTTGTCTTAGATGCCTGGAAGTCAGTAGATGTAGAACTCTCAGCTCCTTCTGTGCCATGCCTGCCTGGACACTGCCATGCTCCCACCTTGATGTTAATGGACTGAATCTCTGAACCTTTAAGCCAGCCTTAATTAAAATTTAACCTTATAAGAGTTGCCTTGATCATGGTGTCTGATCACAGCAGTAAAACCCTAACTAAGACAACCTATTTATTGATTAAAATTGGGTCTTGAATTACCATCTGTTAGTGTTCTGGGATATTTTTCTGTGGTTTTAAGACTAATAGAGTTTCTTTTATGAAATTGTCACTATTTTTGGTACATATATGTTTAGCATTGTTATATCCTATTCTTGAACTTTTCTATCAATGAGGATAGTGTTCCTCTTTTCTCATCTGATTTGCCTTGCTTTTGTCTGTCTTGTCAGATATTAGAATATTACACTTGCTTATTTCCTAGTTCATTTGATTGAGATACATTTTTCTTCTTTTTATCCTATGGTGCTTTGTATTATGTTCATGAGGGGTTTAATACACTTGTCCTAGATGCCTGGAAGTCTGCTTCCTAGCAGCCATCAAATGAAGATGTAGAACTCTCAGCTCCTCCTGTGCCATGCCTGCCTGAAAACAGCAATAAGATGGATCTTGTTTTCCAGTCCAATCTGTTAGTCTGTATATCTTTCTTTATTGGTGAATTGAGACCATAAATATGAAGAATTATTATTGAAATGTGTATTAATTTCTGTCATTTTGTTGCTGTTGTGACTTACTATTCAATCTCTTTTGATGCAATGTTCTGAAATTGTTTAATCATTCCTTATGCCTTCTTGGGTGTGTTTAACCTTCTCTTCAGAACTAAGTATTTCTCCCAGTATCTTATGTAAAACTAGATTAATGGTTCTTTTGCTGTGAAAAATTTCCTTTTCCATTCAAGTATGACCTATATCTTTGTGGATATAGTAGTTTGGGTCGATATCCTTGATATTTTGTAAGTCATAAAACATTATTCCCAATCCCTTCTTGGTTTTGTTTTCTCTGTTGCAAAATCTGCTATAATTCTGATGGGCTTGCTCTGTGAGTTGATCTTTTTCTCTTTACAGTTTCAACATCCTTTCTTTGCTATATACGTTTAATATTTTGAATATTGTTTGCTGTGGGTAGTTGCTTTTCTGCTTCCCTCTGTTGCTCACTATGCCAGTAGGATCTTGATAGGCATTTCCTTTTATATATTAGGGAAGTAATTTGTATGGTTTTGTTGAAAATATTTCCTGTGCTTTTGACCTGGGTCTCTTCTTTCTATAGGGTCCTAAAGGTGTGTGTGTTCTATTCTTATTTTCTTTTTCATTTGATTTGACATTTTCTTTGACTGTTTGATAAATTATTCTACCTTGCCTTCAAGACCTGATACTATCTCTTCAACTCGGTGTCATCTATTGCTATGGCTTTTTTCTGATTTTTTTTGTCTGAATTCTTGAACTTTTTATTTGAATTCTTGAATTTTTAATTTTAAGTTTTATTTCATTTTGGCTCCCTCCAGATATTCTATCTCTTGATAAAATTCTGTTTTTATATCTTCAATTTTTTCATAATTTCATTTAATTTTTGTGGTTTTCTGATCTTCATTATGGCATTTATTAAAATCCTCTTTGAGTTCTTTGATAGTGTTTATTATTGCTATTTTGACACTTTTCTCAGGGACATTAGGGTGGGAGAAATACTTTTTGATAGAGACTTATTGTTTTGGTTATTCATGTTTGTTTATTTGCATTGGAACCTAGATACCTAGTTTCTTATTATGGAAACCTCACCTGTGTACTTTTTTTTAAATTTTATTTTATTGAATATTTTATTTATTTACATTTGAAATTATACCTTTCCCAGTTTCCCCTTTGGAAAATCCCATCACATCCTCCACCCCTGCCTTTGAGGATACTCTCCAGAAAAATCCACCCACCCTCCCACCCTCCTTGCCTCCCACCTGGTATTCTACACTGGGCATCAGTCTTCCAGGACCAAAACCCTCTCCTCCCCTGATGCCCAACAAAGCCATCCTCTGCTATACATGCGGCTCGAGTCAACTGGCACTCTGTGTGTACTGTTTGGTTGATGGTTTAGTCCCTGGGAACTCTGGAGTGTCCTTGTTATATGTTGGAGCATCATTTGGGTATATGTCCAGGAGTGGTATAGCTGGCTCCTCAGGTAGAACTATGTCTAGTTTTCTGAAGAACCACCAGACTGATTTCCAGAGTGGTTGTACCAGCTTGCCATCCCACCAACAATGGAGGAGTGTTCCTCTTTCTCCACATCCTCCCCAGCATCTGTTGTCTCCTGAGTTTTTGATCTTAGCCATTCTGACTGGTGTGAGTTGGAATCTCAGGGTTGTTTTGATTTGCATTTCCTTGATGATTAAGGATGTTGAATATTTCTTTAAGTGCTTCATGGCCATTGTATATTCCTCAGTTGAGAATCATTATTTAGCTCTGTACCCTATTTTTTTAATAGAATTATTTGGTTCTTTGGATTTTAACTTCTTGACTTCTTTGTATATATTAGATATTAGCCCTCTATGGGATGTAGGATTGGTAAAGAACTTTTCCCAATCTAATGGTTGTCATTGTGCCCTAATGACAGTGTCCTTTGCCTTACAGAAGCTTTGCAATTTTATGAGGTGCCATTTGTCAATTCTTGGTCTTAGAGCATAAGCCATTGATGTTCTGTTCAGAAAAGTTTCCCGTTTTGCCCATGTGTTCAAGGCTCTTTTCCCCTTTCTCTTCTATTTGTTTCAGTGTATCTGGATTTATGTGGAAGTCCTTGATCTACTTGGACTTGAGCTTTGTACAAGGAGATAAGAATGGTTCAATTTGCATTCTACATGCTGATTGCCATTTGATCCAGCACCATTTTTTGAAAATTCTGTCTGTTTTCTACTGGATGATTTTTAACTCCTTTGTCAAATATCAAGTGACCATAGCTGTGTGGGTTCATTTCTGGGTCTTCAATTCTATTCCCCTGATCTACCTGCCTGTCTCTGTACCATCACATAGAGTTTTTGTCACCATTGCTCTGTAATACAGCCTGAGGTCAGGGATGGTGATTCACCTAGAAGTTCTTTAATTGTTGAGAATTGTTTTTGCTACCCTGGTTTTTTTGTTATTCCAAATGAATTTGCAAATTGCTCTTTGTAAGTCTATGAAGAATTGAGTTGGAATTTTGATGGAGATTGAATTGAATCTGTAGCTTGCTTTCAGCAAGATGGCCATTTTTTACTATATTAATTCTGTCAATCCATGAACCTGCGAGGTCTTTCCATCTTCTGAGATATTCTTTGATTTCTTTCTTCAGAGACTTGACATTTTTTCATACAGATCTTTCACTTCCTTGCTTAGAGGTACACCACTGTGTTTCATATTATTTGTGAATATTGTGAAGGGTGTTGTTTCTCTAATTTCTTTCTCAGCCTAGTTATCTTTTGAGGAAGGCTACTTATTTGTTTGAGTTAACTTTATAGCCTGCCTCTTTGCTGAAGTTGTTTATCAGGTGTAGGAGTTCTCTGGTGGAATTTTTGGGGTCACTTAAGTATACTATCATACCATCTGCAATTAGTGATATTTTGACTTCTTCCTTTCCAGTTTGTATCCCTTTGACCTCCTTTTGTTGTCTAATTGCTCAGGCTAGAATGTCTCCTACTATATTGAATAAGTAGGGAGAGAGTGGGCAGCCTTGTCCAGTCCCTGATTTTAGTGGGATTGCTTCAAGTTTCTCTCCATTTAGATTCATGTTGTCTAGTGGTTTGTTATATATTATTATTACTACTTTTAGGTATGGCCTTGAATTCCTGATTTTTTCAAGACTTTTACCATGAAGGGATGTTGAATTTTGTCCAGTGCTTTCTTGGCATCTAATGAGATGATCATGTGTTTTGTTTTGTTTTTTTTTTTTCATTGAGTTTGTTTATATAGTGTATTACACTGTTGGATTTCTGTATATTGAACCATCCCTGCATCCCTGGGATGAAGTTTACTTGATCATGCTGGGTGGTGGTTTCGATGTGCTCTTGGATTCAGTGTTTGAGAATTTTATTGACTATTTTGGCATCAGTATTCATAAGGAAAATAGGTCTGAAGTTCTCTTTCATTGTTGAGTCCTTGTTTTGTTTAGGTATAAGGATAACTGTGGCTTCATCGAACAAATTGGGTAGTGTTCCGTTTGCTTCTATTTTGTGTTATAGTGTGAAGAGTATTGGTATTGTGTCTTGTTTGAAGGTGTGATACAAGTCTGCACTAAAACCATATTGTCCTGGGCTTTACTTTTGGTTGGAGAACTTTTAATGACCGCTCCTATGACTTTAGCAGTGATGGGACTGTTTATATGGTTTATATGATCCTAACTTCACTTTGCTACCTAGGATCTGTCTAGAAAATTGTTCATTTACTCAGATTTTCCAGTTTTGTTGAGTATAGGCTTTTGTAGTAGGATCTGATAATTTTTTGAATTTTCTCAGTATCTGGTGTTATGTCTCCCTTTTCATTTTTGATTTTGTTAATTTGGATATGTCGTCTGTACCCTCTGGTTAGTCTGGCTAAGGGTTTATCTATCTTGTTGATTTTCTCAAAGAACAAGCTTCTGGTTTTGTTGATTGTATAGTTCTTTTTGTTTCTACTTGGTTGATTTCAGCTCTGAGTTTGATTATTTCCTGCTGTCTACTCCTCTTGGGTGTGTTACCTTCTTTTTTTTTTTTTAATTAACTTGAATATTTCTTATATACATTTGAAGTGTTATTCCTTTCCTGGTTTCGGGCAAACATCCCCTTCCTCCCCCACTTCCTTATGGTGTTCCCCTCCCCACCCTCCCCATTGCCACCCTCCCCCAACAGTCTAGTTCACTGGGGTTCAGTCTTAGCAGGACCCAGGGCTTCCCCTTCCACTGGTGCTCTTACTAGGATATTCATTTGCTACCTATGAGGTCAGAGTTCAGGGTCCAGTCCATGTATAGTCTTTAGGTAGTGGCTTAGTCCTGGAAGCTCTGGTTGCTTGGCATTGTTGTACATATGGGGTCTCAAGCCCCTTCAAGCTCTTCAGTTCTTTCTCTGATTCCTTGAGCAGGGGTCCTATTCTCAGTTCAGTGGTTTGCTGCTGGCATTCGCCTCTGTATTTGCTGTATTCTGGCTGTTTCTCTCAGGAGAGATCTACATCCGGCTCCTGTCAGTCTGCACTTCTTTGCTTCATCCATCTTGTCTAATTGGGTGGCTGTATATGTATGGGCCACATGTGGGGCAGGCTCTGAATGGGTGTTCCTTCAGTCTCTGTTTTAATCTTTGCCTCTCTCTTCCCTGCCAAGGGTATTCTTGTTCCCCTTTTAAAGAAGGAGTGAAGCATTCACATTTTGATCATCCATCTTGAGTTTCATTTGTTCTAGGCATCTAGGGTAATTCAAGCATTTAGGCTAATAGCCACTTATCAATGAGTGCATACCATGTATGTCTTTCTGTGATTGGGTTAGGTCACTCAGGATGATATTTTCCAGTTCCAACCATTTGCCTACGAATTTCATAAAGTCATTCTTTTTGATAGCTGAGTAATATTCCATTGTGTAGATGTACCACATTTTCTGTATCCATTCCTCTGTTGAAGGGCATCTGGGTTCTTTTCAGCTTCTGGCTATTATAAATAAGGCTGCGATGAACATAGTGGAGCATGTGTCTTTTTTATATGTTGGGGCATCTTTTGGGTATATGCCCAAGAGAGGTATAGCTGGATCCTCAGGTCGTTCAATGTCCAATTTTCTGAGGAACCTCCAGACTGATTTCCAGAATGGTTGTATCAGTCTGCAACCCCACCAACAATGGAGGAGTGTTCCTCTTTCTGCGCATCCTCGCCAGTATTTGCTGTCACCAGAGTTTGACTGGTGTGAGGTGGAATCTCAGGGTTGTTTTGATTTGCATTTCCTTATGACTAAGATGTTGAACATTTCTTTAGGTGTTTCTCAGCCATTGGCATTCCTCAGCTGTGAATTCTTTGTTAGCTCTGAACCCCATTTTTTCATAGGGTTATTTGTCTCCCTGCGGTCTAACTTTTTGAGTTCTTTGTATATTGGATATAAGCCCTCTATCTGTTGTAGGATTGGTAAAGATCTTTTCCCAATCTGTTGGTTGCCGTTTTGTTCTAACCACAGTGTCCTTTGCCTTACAGAAGCTTTGCAGTTTTATGAGATCCCATTTGGCGATTCTTGATCTTAGAGCATAAGCCATTGGTGTTTTGTTCAGGAAATTTTTTTCCAGTGCCCATGTGTTCCAGATGCTTCCCTAGTTTTTTCTTCTATTAGTTTGAGTGTGTCTGGTTTGATGTGGAGGTCCTTGATCCACTTGGACTTAAGCTTTGTACAGGGTGATAAGCATGGATCGATCTGCATTCTTCTACATGTTGACCTCCAGTTGAACCAGCACCATTTGCTGAAAATGCTATCTTTTTCCATTGGATGGTTTTGGCTCCTTTGTCAAAAATCAAGTGCCCATAGGTGTGTGGGTTCATTTCTGGGTCTTCAATTCTGTTCCATTGGTCTATCTGTCTGTCTCTGTACCAATACCATGCAGTTTTATCACTATTGCTCTGTAATACTGCTTGAGTTCAGGGATAGTGATTCCCCTGAAGTCCTTTTTTATTGTTGAGGATAGTTTTAGCTATCCTGGGTTTTTTTATTCAGATGAATTTGCAAATTGTTCTGTCTAACTCTTTGAAGAATTGGATTGGTATTTTGATGGGGATTGCATTGAATCTGTAGATCGTTTTTTGATAAAATGGCCATTTTACTATATTAATCCTGCCAATCCATGAGCATGGGAGATCTTTTCATCTTCTGAGGTCTTCTTCAATTTCTTTCTTCAGAGTCTTGAAGTTCTTAATGTACAAATCTTTTACTTGTTTGGTTAAAGTCACACCGAAGGTACTTTATATTATTTGGGTCTATTATGAAGGGTGTCGTTTCCCTAATTTCTTTTCTAAACTTGTTTCTCTTTTGTGTAGAGGAAGGCTACTGATTTATTTGAGTTAATTTTATACCCAGCCACTTTGCTGAAGTTGTTTATCAGCTTTAGTAGTTCTCTGGTGGAACTTTTGGGATCTTAAAATATACTATCATATCATCTGCAAATAGTGATATTTTGACTTCTTCTTTTTCGATCTGTATCCCCTTGACCTCCTTTTGTTGTCTGATTGCTCTGGCTAGAATTTCAAGAACTATATTGAATAAGTAGGGAGAGTGGGCAGCCTTGTCTAGTCCCTGATTTTTAGTGGGATTGCTTCAAGTTTCTCTCCATTTAGTTTAATGTTAGCCACTGGTTTGCTGTATATGGCTTTTACTATGTTTAGGTATGGGCCTTGAATTCCCTATTCTTTCCAGGACTTTTTATCATGAAGGGGTGTTGAATTTTGTCAAATGCTTTCTCAGCATCTAATGAAATGATCATGTGGTTTTGTTCTTTCAGTTTGTTTATATAATGGATCCGTTGATGGTTTTCCGTATATTAAACCATCCCTGCATGCCTGGGATGAAGCCTACTTGATCATGGTGGATGATTGTTTTGATGTGCTCTTGGATTCGGTTTGCCAAATTTTGTTGAGTATTTTTTTCGTCGATGTTCATAAGGGGAAATTGGTCTGAAGTTCTCTTTCTTTGTTGGGTCTTTGTTGTGTGGTTTAGGTATAAAATGGTGTGGCTTCATAGAAGGAATTGGTAGTGCTCCATCTGTTTCAATTTTGTGGAATAGTTTGGATAATATTGGTATGAGGAGGTCTTCTATGAAGGTCTGATAGAATTCTGCACTAAACCCGTCTGGACCTGGGCTCTTTTTGGTTGGGAGACCTTTAATGACTTCTTCTATTTCCTTAGGAGTTATGGGGTTGTTTAACTGGTTTATCTGTTCCTGATTTAACTTCGGTACCTGGTATCTGTCTAGGAAATTGTCCATTTCCTGCAGATTTTCAAGTTTTGTTGAATATAGGCTTTTATAGTAATATCTGATGATTTTTTTTGAATTTCCTCTGAATCTGTAGTTATGTCTCCTTTTCATTTCTGATTTTGTTAATTTGGACACACTCTCTGTGTCCTCTCGTTATCTAGCTAAGGGTTTATCTATCTTGTTGATTTTCTCAAAGAACCAACTTTTGGTTCTGTTGATTCTTTCTATGGTCCTTTTGTTTCTATTTGGTTGATTTCAGCTCTGAGTTTGATTATTTCCTGCCTTCTACTCCTCCTGGGTGTATTTGCTTCTTTTTTTGTTCTAGAGCTTTTTAGGTGTGCTGTCAAGCTGCTGACATATGCTCTTTCCTGTTTCTTTCTGCAGGCACTCAAGCGCTATGAGTTTTTCCTCTTAGCTTTTAGCTTTCATTTGTGTCCCATAAGTTTTGGGTATGTTTGTACCTTCATTTTCATTAAATTCTAAAAAGTTTTAATTTCTTTCTTTATTTCTTCCTTGACAGGTTATCATTGAGTAGAGCATTGTTCAATTTCCACGTATATGTGGGCATTCTTCCCTTATTTTTATTGAAGACCAGTTTTAGGCCGTGGTGGTCCGATAGCACGCATGGGATTATTTCTATCTTTCTGTACCTGTTGAGGCCCGTTTTTTGACCAATTATATGGTCAATTTTGGAGAAAGTACCATGAGGAGCTGAGAAGAAGGTATATCCTTTTGCTTTAGGATTGAATGTTCTATAAATATCTGTTAAGCCCAATTGGCTCATGACTTCTCTTAGTCTGTCTACGTCTCTGTTTAATTTCTGCTTCCATGATCTGTCCATTGATGAGAGTGGGGTGTTGAAATCTCCTACTATTATTGTGTGAGGTGCAATGTGTGTTTTGAGCTTTAGTAAGGTTTCTTTTACATATGTAGGTGCCCTTGTATTTGGGGCATAGATATTTAGGATTGAGAGTTCATCTTGGTGGATTTTTCCTTTGATGAATATGAAGTGTCCTTCCTTATCTTTTTGATGACTTTTAGTTGAAAATTGATTTTATTTGATATTAGAATGGCTACTCAGCTTGCTTTTCCGACCATTTGCTTGAAAGTTGTTTTCCAGCCTTTCACTCTGAGGGTAGTGTCTGTCTTTGTCTCTGTGTTTCCTGTAGGCAGCAGAATGCAGGGTCCTCGTTCATATCCAGTTTGTTAATCTATGTCTTTTTTATTGGGAGTTGAGACCATTGATGTTGAGAGATATTAAGGAATAGTGATTATTGCTTCCTGTTATATTCATATTTGGATGTGAGGTTATTTTTGTGTGCTTTTCTTCTCTTTGTTTTGTTGCCAAGATGATTAGTTTCTTGCTTCTTCTAGGGTATACTTGCCTCCTTATGTTGGGCTTTACCATTTATTATCCTTTGTAGTGCTGGATTTGTAGAAAGATATTGTGTAAATTTGGTTTTGTCATGGAATATCTTGGTTTCTCCATCTATATTAATTGAGAGTTTTGCAGGATACAGTAACCTGGGCTGGCATTTGTGTTCTCTTAGGGTCTGTATGACATCAGTCCAGGATCTTCTGGCCTTCATAGTTTCTGGCGAAAAGTCTGGTGTGATTCTGATAGGTCTGCCTTTATATGTTACTTGACCTTTTTCCCTTACTGCTTTTAATATTCTTTCTTTATTTTGTGCGTTTGGTGTTTTGACTATTATGTGATGGGAGGTGTTTCTTTTCTGGTCCAATCTATTTGGAGTTCTGTAGGCTTCTTGTATGCCTATGGGTATCTCTTTTTTTAGGTTAGGGACGTTTTCTTCTATGATTTTGTTGAAGATATTTACTGGTCCTTTGAGCTGGGAGTCTTCACTCTCTTCTATACCTATTATCCTTAGGTTTGATCTTCTCATTGAGTCCTGGATTTCCTGTATGTTTTGGACCAGTAGCTTTTTCTGCTTTACATTATCTTTGACAGTTGAGTCAATGATTTCTATGGAATCTTCTGCTCCTGAGATTCTCTCTTCCATCTCTTGTATTCTGTTGGTGAAGCTTGTATCTACAGCTCCTTGTCTCTTCTTTTGGTTTTCTATATCAGGGTTGTTTCCATGTGTTCTTTCTTGATTGCTTCTATTTCCATTTTAATTCCTTCAACTGTTTGATTGTGTTTTCCTGGAATTCTTTCAGGAATTTTTGTGTCTCCTCTCTATGGGCTTCTACTTGTTTATTTATGTTTTCCTGGAATTCTTTCAGGGATTTTTGTGATTCCTCTCTGTAGGCTTCTACTTGTTCTCTAAGGGAGTTCTTCACGTCTTTCTTGAAGTCCTCCAGCATCATGATCAAATATGATTTTGAAACTAGATCTTGCTTTTCTTGTGTGTTTGGATATTCCATGTTTGTTTTGATGGGAGAATTGGGCTCCGATGGTGCCATGTAGTCTTGGTTTCTGTTGCTTGGGTTCCTGGGCTTGCCTCTCGCCATCAGATTATCTCTAGTGTTACTTTGTTCTGCTATTTCTGACAGTGGCTAGACTGTCCTATAAGCCTGTGTGTCAGGAGTGCTGTAGACCTGTTTTCTTGTTTTCTTTCAGCCTGTTATGGGGACAGAGTGTTCTGCTTTCGGGTATGTAGTTTTTCCTCTCTACAGGTCTTCAGCTGTTCCTGTGGGCCTGTGTCTTGAGTTCACCAGGCAGGTCACTTGCAGCAGAAAAGTTGGTCTTACCTGTGGTTCCGAGGCTCAAGTTTGCTCGCGGGGTGCTGCCCACGGGCTGTCCGTGGTGGCAGCAACCAGGAAGATCTGTGCCGCCGTTTCCGGGAGCTTCAGTGCACCAGGGTTCCAGATGGCGTTTGGTGTTTTCCTCTGGAATCAGTAATGTGTGCAGAGTGCAGTCTCTTCTGGTTTCCTAGGCGTGTCTGCCTCTCTGAAGGTTTAGCTCTCCCTCCCACGGGATTTGGGTGCAGAGAACTGTTTATCCGGTCTGTTCCTTCAGGTTCCGTCGGTGTCTCAGGCCGTGTTACCTTCTTTTTGTTCTAGAGCTTTCAGGTGTGCTGTCAAGATGCTAGCATATGTTCTTTCTAGTTTCTTTTTGGAGGCACTCAGAGCAATGAGATTTCCTCTTAGCATTACTTTCATTGTGTTTCATAAATTGGGTATGTTGTGCCTTCATTTTCATTAAATTCTAAAAAGTCATACTTTCTTTCTTCATTTCTTCCTTCACTAAGCTATCATTGAGTAGAGCATTGTTCACCTTCCATGTGTATGTGGAGTTCCTGTTGTTTTTGTTGTTATGGAAGGCCAGCCTTTGTCCATGGTTATCTAGGATGCAAAGAATTCTTTCTATCTTCTTGTATTTGTTGAGGCCATTTTGTGACCAATTATATGGCCAATTTTGGATATGGTAGCATGAGGTGCTGAGAAGAAGGTATATTCATTTCTTTTAGGGTAAAATGTTCTATAGATATCCGTTAAATTCATTTGGTTCATTCTTCTGTTAGTTTCACTGTGTCTTTGTTTAGTTTCTGTTTCCATGATCTGTCCATTGATGAGAATGGGGTGTTGAAATATACCCCTATTATTGTGTGAGGTGCAATGTGTGTTTTGAGCTTTAGTAAAGTTTCTTTTACGAATGTAGATGCCCTTGCATTTATAGCATAGATGTTCAGAATTAAAAGTCCATCTCAATAGATTGTTTTTGATGTGTGTAAAGTGTCCTTCCTTGTCTTTTTTTTTTTTAATAACTTTTGGTTGAAAGTCAATTTTATTTGATATTAGAATGACTACTCCAACTTTTTTCTTGGGACCCTTTGCTTTCCAAAATTGTTTTCCAGACTTTTACTCTGAGGAAGTGTATGTCTTTGTCACTGAGGGGTTTCCTGTATGCAGCAAAATACCTGGTCCTGTTTGCATATTCAATCATTTAGTCTATGTATTTTTATTGGGGAACTGAGTCCATTGGTATTCAGAGATATTAAGAAACAGTGACTGTTTCTTTCTGTTATTTATGTTGTTAAAGGTGGAATTACTTTTATGTGGGTATCTTCTTTTGGACTTGTTGTAAGAATATTACTTTCTTGCTTTTTCTAGGATATAGTTTCCTTCCTTGTGTTGGAGTTTTCTGTCTATTATCCTTTGTAGGGCTGGATTTGTGTGAAGATATTGTGTAAATTTGGTTTTGTCATGGAATATCTTGGTTTCTCCATCTATGGTAATTGAGAGTGTTCCTGTGTATGGTAGCCTGGCTTTGCATTTCTGTTCTCTTAGGGTTTGTATGACATCTGCCCAGGTTCTGACGACTTTTGTAGTTTCTGGTGAGAAGTCTGGTGTAATTCTGATAGGTCTGCCTTTATGTGTTACTTTTCCTTTTACTGCTTTTAATATTCTTTCTTTGTTTTGTTCATTTGGTAATCTGTGTTGGTTATGTGACAGAAGGAGTTTCTTTTCTGTTCCAATCTAGTTGGAGTTCTGTAGGCTTATTGTATGTTCATTGGCATTTCTTTTATTAAGTTTGGAAAATTTTCTTTTATAATTTTTTGAAGACCTTTACTGGCCCTTTAAGTTGGGAATCTTTGCTTTCTTCTATACCTGTTATCTTTAGGTTTGGTTTTCACATCCTCTCCTGGATTTCCTGGATGTTTTGGGTTAGGAGTTTTTTGTATTTTCATTTTCTTTGACTTTTTTGTAATGTTTCCTATGGTATCTTTTGCCCCTGAGATTCTCTCTTCTATCTCTTGTATTCTGTTGGTGATGTTTGCATCTATCACTCCTCATCTCTTTTTTATGTTTTCTATCTCTGAGTTGTCTTTCTTTGTGATTTCTTCATTGTTTCTATTTCCATTTTTAGATCCTGGACAGTTTTGTTCAATTCCTTCACCTGTTTGGTTGTATTTTCCTATAATTCTTTTAGGAAAGAAAGAATGTTTCTTCTTTAAGGGCTTTAAGGGTGTCCTGTATTTCTTTAAGGGAGCTATTTATGTCCTTCCTAAAGTCCCCTACCGTCATCATGAGATGTGATTTTAAATCCAAATTTTGCTTTTCTGGTATTATGGGATATCCAGGACTTGCTGTAGTTGGAGAACTGGGTTCTGTTGATGCCATGAAGCCTTGGTTTTGTTGCTTATGTTCTTGAGCTTGCCACTTGCCATCTGCTTGTCTCTAGTGTTACCTGCTTTTGCTGTCTCTGACTGTAGCCTTATTCCTCCTATGATCCTGGTTGTGTCAGAACTTCTCAGAGTCCAGCTAGCTCTATGATTGTATGATTCTGTGATCCTGAGATTTTTGTCTCCTGGGAGTGGAGCTTCCCCTGTGATCCTGTGATCCTGTGATCCTGTGATCCTGGGCATTTCAGAGCACCTCTGATCCTGGGCATATAGAGCATCTGTGTGTCAGCCTTCCTCTGGGTGTTGTAGTACTTGGTGTGGAACCAGTGTCCAAGGTCTACTCAGGATAGTGGTTCAGACTGGAAGGAACTGGTTCCCCTGGCAAAGTCGGGATTCCTGCATCCCTGGGTCCTGGGTGACCATGTTGGGGCTGATGTTGTGCTCTCACCTTTGATCCTGGGTATTTTAGAGCATCTGGGAGTCGGAGTTGGGCTCCCTCTTGGTGTTGTAGGAGTCAGTGAGGGGCAACACCCAAGGTCTGTTCATGGTTCTGGTTCAGACTGGCAGGGAACCTGTGCCACTGGCTGGGCGGGGGTTCCTGTTTCCCTGCATCTTGGGGGTCCCAGTTACTCCCGGTGCTGGGTCAGAAGTTGTGGCCTCCTCACCTCTGATCCTGGGAGTGTTAGAGCACCTGGGAGTCAGGCTTCCTCTGGTTGTTGTGGGACTGGGTTCAGGTCACCTATGTAGTGTTGAACAAGTGCTTTAAACTCTATTTCCACAGTCTATTATGTGGGGCTTGTTTAGGGTTCAGTCTTAAGGCAATTAAGTTTAAATGTTAAAATGGAATATCAGAAATAGTCCTGGTTCTGCTCGAGGTAAATGAATATTTTAGGTTCAGCAGCAAACCTTCTGCAGAGTTAGAGAATTTTTACATTTAATCATCTAGACCGTGGTGGAAGTGCTTTGGACTTTCCTCAGGTAATGGGTGTTGTTGCTGGTTTGGGTCTAGCCCCCTTCTCTGAAGAGGGGGCAATTCTTAGGTGGAGAGAATGTGTAGTTGGTAGCACATTCTTTCTAGAGAAGGGAGCAGATGTGCCCTGTAGGGATGAGTGTTGGTCAGAGTGGTTAGAGTTGAGTTGGGAGTGGTTAATATAGGCTTCCTGGGTAGGGATGTTGTCAAGGGTCAATGGAATTGTTGACTGCTTAAGTTGGGCCTCCATTCCTGAAAAGGGCATGTCCAATGTAGCATAGGAACAACCTTTTGAAGTTTGTTTAAACTCTTATTACAAGTTACGGTAAAATTTTAATGATTAAATTGTATTTTCTTAACATTAAAATATTTTGTATCCACTTTTGGGAATCATAAGTCTTAGGTTGTCACTAAGGTTTCTCATGTGGTATTACTATTTATAAGTTTCTGCAGAAATACATGTAAGCATTAAGTGGCTTGCTTAATCTCTTTTAAAATCAAATTTTAAAATTAATTTTTCAAGTTAATATTTAAAGCATGGGTTTCATTATGATATTTTCACACATATGTGTCACTAAGTGTCTTTTTAAAAAGCATATGCCATTAGGGTATTTGCCAGCTATTAGCATGATTATAAGAAAATTAAACCAGGTTTTTTCCCTCCTCTTCCTCCTCCTCCTTCTGCTGTTTCTTTTCTAAAATAGCAGTTCATCCAACAGGAGAAAAAACTGTTTTAACTCTTTCCTGGAAAGATTAACATATTTAAGTTCAAAACCAGAAATTCATTATTTTTTATTTAAGTAAAATACATTAAAGAGGAACTTCAAATGTATTTGCAACATTTTTTGTTGTTGTTTTTGTTTTTGTTTTGTGTGACTTGGTTTAGTTTGGCTTGTTTGCCTCTTGAGAAATACAGCAGTAAATTTACACAGCTGACATTCTCAATACTAATTTGTTGCATTAATCCTAACCCTAACCCTAACCCTAACCCTAACCCTAACCCTAACCCTAACCCTAACCCTAACCCTATTGTGCTCATGTGTAGATATGCATACTCTAAATATAATTCTTTTATTTAGGTGTAGAATGTCTGACAAATATAAGATCAATCAATATTCAATTTCTGTTTTTCCCATTCGATCCTCAAATCAGGATGGAGATCCTGTTCGCCCAGGAGTGGCCATGACTGATCTTGCCACTGGCCTTTTTGCCTATGGAGCGATTATGGCTGGCCTCATACAACGTTACAGAACTGGAAAAGGATTGTTTATCGATTGTAATCTACTGTCATCCCAGGTATCAATACATGTAACATTTTAGTTGATATAACAATGTCTTTGGGTTATACCTTTTTTGATAGAATCCAGTGGTCACATGTGTAAAACCCATTAAAGTTTAAAAAAGTGAACACCCCCTATGTACTGCTTTGTTTTGAAAGTATTTTCTTTCATATTATAATATGAAAATAATGATGATTTTTATTACATTTTAAACACTGTTGTTTAATTAGAATCCCAGGGTCTCATTGTACTAGAATGTTTTCTATACTCCTGTTGATAACACAGTAGGGTTCCTCTGTTTCACTGATATATGAGCTCTGTAACTTCAATTGGTGCCATTTCTTTACATTTTATGTGCCATGGACTCTCTTGTAAGTCTGGTGAATATATAGACCTTATCTGGGGATTGTATTTTTAACTTTATAAGATGAGGCAATTGAATTACAAAAAGTAAGTTATATGGAAATATATTTATCTCAATTTAAAAATCATTTTTGTATTATAATATATGGTCTTTACTAACTTATGAAAATTTATGGAAATCGAAGTATGCTAGGTAAGTGGTCTGCTCCTATGCTGTATTCCCAGCCCTCTTTTTACTCTTCGTTTTAAGACTGTCTTATTAAGTTGACTGACCTTGAACTCAAATTATAGCCCAGGGAGACTTTGAACTTGACATCTCTCTGCTTTAGCCTCTGGTGACATAATAGTGATTGCAACACCATTAACAATCTGATGTAATGTTGAAAAGAAATCATATTTCAAGAAGTATGCAGGAGATAATATGATATGAAAGGATGTATAACATTATCAGTGATCAAGTCATAGATATTGCTTATACTCTGGTGGTTTCATTGCCTGTGTTCATAATTATTTAGGTCAGATGTTGATGAAAATGAAGATTTTTTTTTTAATCTTCACTTATGTTAACTCCTGAAACTCTGTCCAGAGACTCTAGACTAACCTCCCCATTTAGACAGCTACAGTTACCGTGTAGTAGGCACAAGACTGGTGGAAGGGAAGGGTTAATTCACTTCTATCAGGATATTTTGCCTCCTTTACTGGATCGGACCCAGATGCTGTACCATATGTGGAAGCTGATTCTGAATAGATAATTTTTCAGGGATAGGAAAAAGAAAATATCTAATTTGTGCAAGGAGACATTTTACTGTGGGAAAATTACTTTCTAGACATAGAGATCTCAGTTGGGAATTTCAGATTTAAGTGGCATACATGGGAAAATAGTAAACTTGGAACACTATATTGGAGATTTTTTCCTCTTAGGCAAGATTAAGGAGGTGTATAGAAATAAAAAAGTCAGTATGGTCGATGTTGAAATACTGTGTATGAGATTTTAACAGCAACTTTGAATCACTGTTAGAATTTTATTGGTTTTTATAAAAGGATGAAAGAACTCTCTTCAGATGAGTTATCTTGCTTCTCTACAGAAATCCACAGATGATAGTTATGGGAAGGAACTAAGAGTCTTTTCTTTTTCTGTGTTAATAGCTGTAACGAACTTGAGGGAAGTTAAGTAACCAAATACAACTTACATATCCAATAAATGTGCAAGACCTGAAAGTTTCATACGTGTGTGAGATATGTAATCCTATAGGTTTCTGGGCTTTGTAGGTCCTACTCTTTTTGTCTTGAAATGCTTAACATTTCTGAACGGATTTTTTTCATTTTTCACCAAGCCTCTTAAATTATGTACAGAGTTTTGTCTATACAAACTCTTTACTTTATACTTACTTTATACTTCAATTATTATGAATATATTAATTTTCAAAACAGTCATTTATTATAACATAGTAGAAGTTAAAAAAGTCTTCTAGCACTGTATTGGTGATTCCCCATGTAGAATATGTTCTCACACGCAAGACTGCTTACAAATGGGTAAACTCATGGACACATACACACAGATGTCTGTCTGTCTCTCTGTCTTTCTGTCTTTCTTTTTCTCCTTCTTTCTCTCTCTCTTTCTTTCTTTCTTTCTTTCTTTCTTTCTTTCTTTCTTTCTTCCTTCTCTTTCCTTCCTTCCTTCCTTCCTTCTTCCTTCTCTCTCTCTTTCTTTCTCCTTCCTTCTCTCTCTCTTTCTTTCTTTCTCCTTCCTTCTCTCTCTCTTTCTTTCTTTCTCCTTCCCTCTCTCTCTCTCTCTGTCTCTCTCTCTCTCTCTTCCTTCATTTCTTCTTGTTTATTCTTCTGTCCTATCATAATTACATCCTCCCCACCTTCTACTCCTGTCAGCCATCCCCTACCACTTCCCCTTCTCCACCAGATCTATTTCCTTTCAGAAAAGAATAGGTTTCTTAGTGTTATCAACCAAAGACTACATAACAAGATGCAATAAGATTAGGCACAAACCCTCAGATCAAGGCTGGATGAGGCAATCCCTTGGGAGGAAAAGGGTCCAAAGAACAAGTAAAAGATTAATAGACGCCCCTACTCCCACTATTAGGAATCCTGTAAACATCCTAAGCTGAGCAACAGTGGCATGTATTTGTGTGTGTGTGTGTGTGTGTGTGTGTGTGTGTGTGTGTCCGTGCATGAGCGTGCACATCTCTCTCTCTGTCTCTCTCTCTGTCTCTCTGTCTCTCTCTGTCTCTGTTTCTCTCTCTCTTTGCCTCTCTGTCTGTCTGTCTGTCTGTCTGTCTCTCTCTCTCTCTCTCTCTCTCTCTGTGAGTGTGTGTGTGTCCATATTGATTATTGAGACTGTGTGCTTCCACAGTCTAACAAAAATGTCTGTTTTGTGCTTTTCACAGCATCTTCAGTGCTCAGTCCAGTATTTATCAAATATTAAGCTATCAGTGGTATTGTTCTTTCAATGAGGAACATCCTCATAAAAAGAATGAGGATATAATTTCATATATTTGAAAATGTAGTTCCCAGTTGCTAGCATTGTTTGGGAAGGGTATGAAGCCTCTGGGAAGTGGAAACTTGCCAGAGGAAGTGTCTCTTTTGGGGGCAGGCCTGGTGTATTTATAGTTTGGCTCTATTTCCTGTTCTTTCTCTGTTTCCTTACTGTTAACACAATGTGACCTGCTCTACTACTTCTGCTGTGCCTCTCCTCCTGGTGACATGTCTCCTTTGCTGGAGTGATATCCTGAAACTGTTAGTTCAGAATAAACACATCTCCTAAACAGTTTCATTTCAGATATTTGGTTATAGCAGTGAGAAAAGCAACCAACTCAGAAAATTGATACTGGCAAGTAGGGTTGAAGCTTTTATAAACCTAATCATGTAGTTTTATAGAACTGGTTTATATGAGGAAGAAAATGAACATTGGGGTAGAAAATCCTGAGAATGCTGTGAGAGGAGCTTAATGGGCCCTTCCGGTGGGAATTCACAAGACCAGAATGATGAGTGATGTGCAAACAGTGGAGGCCTGGGCTAGTGAGAGCTAGAACTGGGCTTGCTGTAAATACATCTGAATGAAGAAACTTGGCAGTATTTTGTCTATGGGGTGCGAACTTGTGTGAGGCTCAGTTAAAGAGTAATAGACTAGTTTCATTGGTAGCAGAAATTTCAAGGTAGCATGGCATTTGGTTCATTACATGGTTACTTCTCAGTGTTCTTATTCAGATTGACAGTGATAGCAAAAAGATGAAATATATGAAGTTTAGCAAGGAAAGTTGAGTGAGCAAGTTTAAAATTGTGGACCTGGAACAGAACATTCAGAGGAAAATGCATTCATAATTGTTAAAGAGTAACCTCAGTGTCTTCCATAAGAAAGGTGCCTGAAGATAACATCCTAACCATCAAAGGCCCTAACTTGTAAAGAGAAAAAAATTTTATTTGGCTATTTTTATTTATTTGCATTTCAAATGCTAATCCCATATCCCATCCTCCCTCCCCTTCTTCTATGAGGGTGTTGCCCCCCTTCCAACCACCCACCCCTTCCCACCTCCCTGACCTGACATTCCCCTATACTCGGGGGTCCAGCCTTGGCTGGACCAAGGGCTTCTCCTTCCATTGGTGCCTGACAAGGCCATTCTCTGCTACATATGTGACTTGAGCTTTCAGGCACTCCATGTGCACTCTTTGGTTGGTGGTTTAGTCCCTGAAAGCTCTGGGGGGTCTGGTTGGTTGATATTGTTGTTCTTCCTATGGGTTGCAAACACCTTCAGCTCCTCAGTCCTTCCTCTAACTCCTCCATTGGGGACCCCATGCTCAGTCCAATTGTTGGATGTAAGCATCCACCTCTATATTTGACAGACTCTGTCAGAGCATCTCAGGAGACAGCTATATCAGGTTCTTATCAGCAAGCACTTCTTGGCATCCTTGATAGTGTCTGGGTTTGGTATCTGTATATGGGATGGACCTCCCAGTCAGGGCATTCTCTGGATGGCCTTTCCTTCAGTCTGCTCCACACTTTGTTCCCATATTTCTTCCCTTTAGTATTTTGTTCGCCCTTCTAAGAAGGACTGAAGTATCCATGCTCTTTGGTCTTCCTTCTTCTTGAGCTTCATATGGTCTGTGAATTGTATATTGGGTATTCTGAGCTTTGACAGGAGAAAGCAGTTTGACTGAGAATTGCATAAAATGGGTTGTTTGCTAGAAGCAATTTCCCAGGAGAGTGACACTACAAACTCACCCATAGGGCATGCCCAGGAAATGAATGACAGCTGTGTTTCTAAACAGCCCACTAAATCAGGCTGGCAGAAGAACTTGCAGCATGGTCTCAGTGGTACTAATGGTTGCCAGTGTGAGGCCAAAACAGGATAAATATATACCTTACAGGTTAAGAGCTCTGTTTTTACTTAAGAATAAATTCCTATTTGTCCTTTGTTTGTCCGACCCACTGTACTAGATATGTTTAATCACATGTGGGCAGGAGATAAGTGGGCAGGAAATACTAAGAGTGTATGCTTGCTTGTGATTGGACCTGATTAGAAATGTGGTGAATTGTCGATTTTACATTCTTAAGCTCCTGCAAAGCAAGACTCAGCCATTTTATCTGGGATTCCAGAGATGGACCTGGCCAGAGTCCATTTACTTATCCAGTATTTAATTAAACACTTGTTTTAAATTATTAAATTGTGGTAGTAGTCTTACTCTCTTTTGTTTTTTAGAAAGATTTATTTATGCATACTGGTGCTTTGTCTGCATGCACATCTGCACACTAGAAGAGGGCACTGGATCCTATGGAGCTACAGTTGCAGACAGTTGTGAGCCACTATGTTGGTGCTGGGAATTGAACTTAGGACCTCTGGAAGTCAGTCAGTGCTCTTAACCACTGAGCCATCTCTCCAGCTCCCGTAGTCTTATACTTGACTGGTGGGATTAACTCTATCATGAAAGATTCATGACTGAGGGATCATAAAGTCTTACTCCAAAGTTACAGGGAGCTGTGGAGGTCAGGCAATGTGTGGCAATGTCAGAGCCTTTGTAAGAGACCCTGAAAGGCCATTTCATGGAGCTGAGATTTTATCAATCTCAGTTGTAATGGAGGGCGCAGAATTCTGGAGATGCCAAGGCTATCAGATATCTGCCAAAGAAAGAGCCAGCCTGTGCAAGAGAGAGGTTATAATTGCTTTGCTTAACAGATCTGGAGGTACCAGGCCAGCCAAACCCTCTGGAGAACAGAAGAATCCACTGGGACTCCAAGATGTCTGATTTGGTGCTTCAGGATTTTTTTTACCATGATGGGTTTTGTTCTTCCTTTGGTCCATTTTTTTCCTGATGTTTCTATTGCTCCCTTTTGCAGTGGGAATGTCTACTCTATGCCATTGTATATTCAAGTATGTATCTTGTTTACCTATGCAATTTAACCCACAGTTTAGAGATTGTGTTTCAAAAGACAATTTGGACTTTTGAACAGTGTTGGGACTGTTAATGTCCATGGTAACTTTTGAAGTCGATTGAATACATTTTGCATTATTGAGTTAGCCATTAGCATAGTATGGGGTCAAAGATGAAATGTGGTTTGAATACAAAATGTCCCTTTTAGATTTACACATTTGAGTGTTTGGTCCCCAAGCTGGTGACACTGTTTGGGGTGGTTGTGGAGCCTTGAGGAGGTAGAATCTTATCAGAGGAAGTAGGTCCTATGGGTAGACCTTGAGGTTTTATAGTCAATCCCACTTTTTAAATCTGTTTCATGATCGCTATTGAAATGTGACCTACCAGTCTTCTGTTCCTCATGCCTTCCCTGTAAGGAGACGCCTCTTTGATGAGGCATGGTATTATAAGGGTGAGGTTTAGATACAGTTAAGAATTATATGGGCTAGCAGACTGGTGGGAGTAGATTCTCTTCTAAGATCCACGCATTCAACTAAGCCCCAGGAAATTTGACCAGGTTTCTAAGAACAGATTTGATTTTCTTTCTGTTGAGTGAGTCTTAAATGAATTTGAACAGCTGTTTATTGTCACCAAAATATGAGTGCCACCTATTGTATTGTCTTAATCACTTTTCTATTGCTGTGATAGAACACCATGAACAAGGCAACTCATAGAAGGAGGAGTTTATTTTAGGTTAACAGAGTCAGAGGTTAGAGGACATGATATAGGAAGGGAGGCAGCAAGTGATGGGTGACTGGTGTAGTATCTAAAACCTCCCATCTCCAACCAAAGCAGGAAACAGAGAGGGCTAACTCACAATGGCATGAGTCTTTTGAAACCTCAAAGTACGTGTTCCTCCAGCAATGCTGCAGCCTCCAATCCTCCCCAAAGAGCCACTGATGACTTATGATGGATTCTTCCTTTATTCAAACTACCACATACACGTTTATGGTAATTTTTTTGTGCTGGTCATTTTTTGATTCACAGGTTTAATAGTTGGAAAACACTATTTTTTCACTCCCGTGGCAGCTTGCTAGTACTTTCTGGTGCTATGGGAGTTTGACTGCAGGAAGGATCTCTCTCTCTCTCTCTCTCTCTCTCTCTCTCTCTCTCTCTCTCTCTCTCTCTCTCATTCTCTCTGTGTATGCTTATATACACATACACTTAAAATCATTACATATAAAATTTTAAGTAAATATAAAATAATGTGATTGCTTGAGGCTTTATCAAACAATCTTAGTGTTATTTGTCCTTCGTCTCTTCTTTTCCTTCTGTATTGACCCCCCTCTTCCAGTTGGAGCCCCATTCCAGTTCTTCTGTTTTGATTTTTATATTACCTGTATCCTGCTGTTCCCTTCTACTCCTCCCCCATGGTCCATTTATACCTTCCTGGTTTCTACAGTTCTTCCATGTTATGTACTCGCACATGAAGACTTGGAGCTAGAAATCATAGCTGAGAGAAAATATGTGGCATTTATCGTCCTACTTTTTAATGCAACATTTTAAAATACCTTTTATAATTTCATATGTGAATACAATATTTACATCCTTTCTATTCCTCCTCCCTCCTTTCAGTTAACTCCTTCTAGACTCCAAATACATGATCCCTTCTTGTATAATTAAGGTTGTGTAATCTACACACACACATCCTACTAAATTCATGGGGTTGCAAACCCCTTCAGCTTCTTTAATCCGTTCGATAACTCCTCAAATGGGGACCATGTTCTCTGTTCAATGACTTGTTGCTAGCATTCACCTCTGTATTTGACACGCTCTAGCTCAGCCTCCCAGAAGACCGCTATATTAGGCTCCTGTCAGCATGCACTTATTAGCTTCACCAATATTATCTAGTTTTGGTGGCTGTATGTATACGGGCTGGATCCCCAGGTGGGGCAGGCTCTGAATGGCCACTCCTTCAGTCTCTGCTTCAAACTTTGTCTCCGTATCCCTTCCTATGAATATTTTTGTTCCCCCTTTTAAGAAAGACTGAAGCATCTGCACTTTGACCATCCTTCTTGAGCTTCATGTGGTCTGTGGTTTGTATCTTGGGTAATTCAAGCTTTTGAGCTAATATCCACTTAGCAGTGAATGCATACTATGTGTGTTTTTCTGTGATTGGGTTACCTTACTCAGGTTGATATTTTCTAGTTCCATCCATTTGCCTATGAATTTCATGAAGTCATTGTTTTTGATACCTGAGTAGTACTCCATTGTATAGATGTACCTCATTTTCTGTATCCATTCCTCTGTTGAAGGGCATCTGGGTTCTTTCCAGCTCTGGCTGTTATAAATAAGGCTGCTATGAACATAGTGGAAGATGTTGGGGCATCTTTTGGTTATATGCCCAGGAGAGGTATAGCTGAGTCCTCTGGTAGTGCAATGTCCAATTTTCTGAGGAACCTCCAGACTGATTTCCAGAGTAGTTGTGCCAGTTTGCAATCCCACCAACAATGGAGGAGCATCCTCTTTCTCCACATCCTCACCAGCATCTGCTGACACCTGAGTTTTGATCTTAGCCATTCTGAATGGTGTGAGGTGGAATATCATGGTTGTTTTCATTTGTATTTCCCTGATGACTAAGGATGTTGAACATTTCTTTAGGTACTTTTCAGCCTTTCAATATTTCTCAGCTGAGAATTTTTTGTTTATCTCTGTACCCCATTTTTTTTTATTAACTTGAGTATTTCTTATATACATTTCGAGTGTTATTCCCTTTCCCGGTTTCCGGGCAAACATCCCCCTCCCCCCTCCCCTTCCTTATGGGTGTTCCCCTCCCCACCCTCCCCCCATTGCCGCCCTCCCCCCAACAGTCTAGTTCACTGTGTACCCCATTTTTTAATAGGGTTATTTGATTCTCTGGGGTCTAACTTCTTGAGTTCTTTGTATATTATATATTAGCCCTCTATGGGATGTAGGATTGGTAAAGAACTTTCCCCAATCTGTTGGTTGCCATTTTGTCCTTTTGACAGTGTCCTTTGTCTTACAGAAACTTTGCAATTTTGTGAGGTCTCATTTGTCTATTCTTGATCTCATAACATATGTCATTGGTGTCTGTTCAGGAAATTTCCCAATGTGTCTCTGTGTTCAAGGCTCTTCCCCACAGTTTCTTGTATTAGTCTGGTTTTATGTGGAGGTCTTTGATCCACTTGGGCTTGAGCATTGTACAAGGAGATAATAATGGGTCAATTCTTCTACATGCTGACCTCCAGTTGAACCAGCACCATTTGTTGAAATGCTCACTTTTCCCCATTGGATGGTCTTAGCTTCTTTGTCAAAGATCAAGTGACCATAGATGTGTGGGTTCATCTATGGGTCTTCAATTCTATTCCACTGATCTACCTGCCTGTCTCTATACCAATACCATACAGTTTTTATCACTATTGCTCAGCAATACTAATTGAGGTCAGCGATGATGATTCCCCCAGAAGTTCTTTTACTGTTGAGGATAATTTTTGCTATCCTGGGATTTTTGTTATTCTGAATAAATTTACACAGTGCTCTTTTTGGGGGTAATTGCATTGAATCTATAGATTTCTTTTGGCAAAATGGCCACTTTTACTATATTAATCCTGCCAATCCATGAGCAGGGGAAGTCTTTCCATCTTCTGAGAACTTCTTCAATTTCTTTCTTCAGAGACTTGAAGTTCTTGTCATCCAGATCTTTCCCTTGTTTTGTTAGAATCACACTGAGGTATTTTATGTTATTTGTGACTATTATGAATGGTGTCATTTCCCTAATTTCTTTCTCAGACTGTTTATCCTTTGCGTAGAGGAAGTCTGCTGATTTGTCTCAGTTAATTTTATACCCACCCAGTTTGCTGAAGTTGTTTATCAGGTTAAGTAGTTCACTGGTGGGACCTTTGGGGTCACTTAAGTATACTATCATATCATCTGCAAATAGTGGTATTTTGACTTCTTCCTTACCAATTTCTATGCCTTTGACAGCCTTTGTTGTCTGATTGCTCTGGCTAGAACTTGGAGTACTATATTGAATAAGTAGGGGGAGAGTGGGCACACTTGTCTAGTCCCTGATTTTAGTGGGATTGCTCCAAATTTCTCTCCATTTAGTTTGATGTTGGCTACTGGTTTGCTGTATATGGCTTTTACTATGTTTAGGTATGGGCCTTAAATTCCTGATCTTCCAGGACTTTTATCATGAAGGGGTGTTGAATTTTGTCAAATGCTTTCTCAGCATCTAATGAAATGATCATGTGGTGTTTTTCTTTGAGTTTGTTTACATAGTGGATTACATTGATGGATTTCCATATATTGAACCATCTCTGCATCCCCTGGGGTGAAGCCTACTTGATTGTGATGGATGATTGTTTTGATGTGTTCTTGGATTCAATTTGTGAAAAAATTTTTTCATCTTTATTTTATTTATTTATTTAATTTTATTTATTTATTTATTTATTTATTTATTTATTTATTTATTTATTTTGGAGCTGGGGACCAAACCCAGCATCTTGCTCTTGCTAGGCAAGCACTGTAACACTGAGCCAAATCCCCAACCCCTTTTTCCATCTTTATTAACTTGGGTATTTCTTATTTACATTTTGATTGTTATTCCCTTTCCTGGTTTCCAGGCCAACATCCCCCTATCCCCTCCCTCTCCGTTTCTCTATGGGTGTTCCCCTCTCCATCCTCCCCCATTACTGCCCTCCCCCCAACAATCCCTTTCACTGGGGGTTCAGTGTTGGCAGGACCAAGGACTTCCCCTTCCAATGGTGCTCTTACTAGGATATTCATTGCTACCTATGAGGTTGGAGCCCAGGGTCTTCTTTTCCGATCTGTATCCCCTTGACCTCCTTTTGTTGTCTGATTGCTCTGGCTAGGACTTCAAGAACTATATTGAATAAGTAGGGAGAGAGTGGGCAGCCTTGTCTAGTCCCTGGTTTTAGTGGGATTGCTTCAAGTTTCTCTCCATTTAGTTTAATATTAGCTACTGGTTTGCTGTATATGGCTTTTACTATGTTCACGTATGGGCCTTGAATTTCTATTCTTTCCAGGACTTTTATCATGAAGGGGTGTTGAATTCTGTCAAAAGCTTTCTCAGCATCTAATGAAATGATCATGTGGTTTTGTTCTTTCAGTTTGTTTATATAGTGGATTACGTTGATGGTTTTCTGTATATTAAACCATCCCTGCATGCCTGGGATGAAGCCTACTTGATCATGATGGATGACTGTTTTGATGTGCTCTTGGATTCAGTTTGCAAGAATTTTATTGAGTATTTTTGCATCAATATTCATAAGGGAAATTGGTCTGAAGTTCTCTTCCTTTGTTGGGTATTTGTGTGGTTTAGGTATAAGAGTAATTGTGGCTTCATAGAAGGAATTCGGTAGTGTTCCATCTCTTTCTATTTTGTGGAATAGTTTGGATACTATTGGTATGAGGTCTTCTATGAAGGTCTGATAGAATTCTGCAATAAACCCGTCTGGACCTGGGCTCTTTTTGGTTGGGAGACCTTTAATGACTGCTTCTATTTCCTTAGGAGTTATGGGTTGTTTAACTGGTTTATCTGTTCCTGATTTAACTTCAGTACCTGGTATATGTCTAGGAAATTGTCCATTTCCTGCAGATTTTCAAGTTTTGTTGAATATAGGCTTTAATAGTAAGATCTGATGATTTTTTGAATATCCTCTGAATCTGTAGTTATGTCTCCCTTTTCATTTCTGATTTTGTTAAATTGGACACACTCTCTGTGTTCTCTTGTTAGTCTGGCTAAGGGTTTATCTATCTTGTTGATTTTCTCAAAGAACCAACTTTTGGTTCTGTTGATTCTTTGTATAGTGATTTTTGTTTCTACTTGGTTGATTTCAGCTCTGAGTTTGATTATTTCCTACCGTCTACTCCTCCTGAGTGTATTTACTTCTTTTTGTTCTAGAGCTTTAGGTGTGCTGTTAAGCTGCTGATATATGCTCTCTCCGGTTTCTTTCTGCAGGCACTCAGAGCTATGAGTTTTCCTCTTAGCACAGCTTTCATTGTGTCCCATAAGTTTGGGTATGTTGCACCTTCACTTTCATTAAATTCTAAAAGTCTCTAATTTCTTTCTTTATTTCTTCCTTGACCGGGTTATCGTTGAGTAGAGCATTGTTCAACTTCCATGTATATGTGGACATTCTTCCCTTACTGTTGTTGAAGACCAGCTTTAGCCTGTGGTGGTCTGATAGGACACCTGGGATTATTTCTATCTTTCTGTATCTATTGAGGCCTGTTTTAGGATGAATTATATGGTCAATTTTGGAGAAAGTACCATGAAGTGGTGAGAAGAAGGTATATCCTTTTGTTTTAGGATAGAATGTTCTATAAATATCTGTTAAGCCCAGGTCCAGATGGGTTCAGTGCAGAATTCTATCAGATCTTCATAGAAGACCTCATACCAATAGTTTCATGGTTTCTCTTAGTCTGTTTATGTCTCTGTTTAATTTCTATTTCCATGATCTGTCCATTGATGACAGTGGGGTGTTGAAATCTCCTAATATTATTGAGTGAGATGCAATGTGTTCTTTGAAAGCCTTCTACACATAGATTGACCCGTGAGCTTTTTTTTTCAAATTAATGATTGATGTGGAGTGCCCATTGTTGGTGGTGCTTCCCCGGAGCGGATGGTCCTGAGTTATATAAGAAAGCAGCTGAGCAAGTCACAAAGAGCAAGCCAGTAGGCAGCATTTCTCTGAGACTTTTGTTTCAGTTTCTGCCCCATGGTTCTTGCCTTGAATTCATTTCCTTACTTTCCTCAGTAATGGAGTGTGACCTGAGAGTTGTAAGCTGGGATAAATCCCTTTTTTTGGACGTGGTGCTTTATCATAGAAACCTAAGACAAATGGTTTAGGAAAGTCAGAGTAGTTTTTTTTTTTTTCCATCCTCCTTGTGAGCCATGAACTTATTAGTCACAAGGAGTTCACTAGTTTTCTTTTATCAAGTATGATTTACCTCTTGTTTAAGTCCTATTGGAGAACTGTTGTTTACTATCAGGATATACGTGAATCTATTGCACCTTGCCATCCTCATCATTACTGTGGTTTACAGTAATCAATGTTGGGTACAACTATGGATTACTTTGCATCTAGCAGATTGCATATCATCTCCCATTACTATGAAAGCTAATCTTTGGATAGGAGGCTTTTGGTCTGACCCAGCTTAAATGCTCTCAATCCTATGTCCAAAGTATATGGTGTCTTCAGCAAGAGATTATTTACCTTCAACTTCTGGAAGGCAACCAGGGGAAACAGCAATAGCTTAAATTGTTTTAAGAGTCTCTTATACTCCTCTGACCCACAACTCAAATGAGGTTTGTTGGCATTATTTTTTTGGTCTACTATATTGGGTTCTTATGTCTCTACCTTCCTTCTAACCCTGAATTCCACCCTAATCCCTTTCAACCCCTTAACACTAGGTAGGAGAGAAAGAAGGTTAGAGGAAAAATGGGGCACTGACTTCTTTCAGTCAACAAAAAAGACTACATCCTTTTGAATAGGGGCATTGATTTCCTTGCAGCAAGTCCAATATTCTTTGTTAGGATATCTTCTCATCAAATAACTTCTTATCAAATGTCAATATCAGTGAGCAGGAGCTGCCTCCCTGAGCACTCCTGACTCTCTTGTGCTTTTATACCTTCTCCAGAGTTCCCAGAATTATACTATCTGCAGCTAAGATCACTCCCCTGCTAGTGCATGAGGCAAATCATAATCACTTGCTATGAAGCAGCTTCTTATCACACAGCTGGGATTACAAAAAAAGCAAGTTCACATAACAAAATTGGGTTTTTTAAAAAAAACAAATTTCTAACTACAGGGGGTTCTGGAGTTTTGTTAGTCCATGTCTCTTGGAGGCACTTGTCCTAAGTAGCATAACTTTATTTAAACTATCTTTCTGTATAATTTTCTAGTTCCATCTATTTATATGTAAATTTCATGATTTCATTTTTCTTTACATCTGAATAATATTACATTATATGTGTACTATGCTTTTATTTTCCATTTACCAGTTGACAGATACTTAGTTTTTGTTCATTTCCTAGCTATTCTAAATATAGCAACAATGAATACATCTGAGCAAGTATCTATGGAGTAGAATATCAAGTCTGAAAGTGGTTTAAGTTGCATTTTCCTTTTTGCTATGGCTGTTGAAACTTTCCAAACATTTTTTAACTCTTTTATTTCTTCTGAGAAGTCTCTATTCATATTTATACCCCCATTTTTGAGTCATTTGTTTCCTTGATTCCTTGTATTTGACTTCATTGTATAGTATAAATATTAATTCTTTATCAAATTTGGTGCCATGAAAGCTTCTCTGCCACTCTGTAGGCTTCCTCCTCACTTGACTGTTTCCCTTGCTCCACATAAGTTGGATTTCTTTTTCTATTTTGAGTTCCATTAGTAAACTGTTAGCCTTAGGACCAGAGTGAAGGGAATTCCATTTAGAATGCCTTTTCCTACACCCGTATCTTGTAAGGTGCTATATATATTTTATTTTCACACTTTCAGCATTTTGGGTTTCACCTAGAGATCTTTGATCCATTTGAGGTTGATTTTTGTGCAGGGTATTAGATGTGGTCTAGTTTCATTATTTTACATGTGAACAGCCATTTTTCCTAGCAACATGTGTTGATGATTTTGTCTTGCCAGTGTGTATTTTAGGGATCATTGTCAAATGTCAGCTGGCTTTTTTTTTTTTTTTTGTCGTTTTGTTTTTAAAGATTTATTTAAGCTGCCTTCAGACCTTCAGACACACCAGAAGAGGTCATTGGATCCAATTACAGATGGTTGTGAGCCACCATGTGGTTGTTGGGAATTGAACTCAGGACCGCTGGAAGAGGAGTCAGTGCTCCTAACCACTGAGCCATCTCTCCAGCCCCCAGCTGGCTCTTATTATACTTAATATTTGGCTCTTTTATTTTTATTCCATTGAAGACCTTATATGCTAATATTAGGAAAGTCTTAGGTTGACTGACTATTGTCAATTGGATTGAGTCCTGAATATCAGAACTTTATGAATGGGCTAAGCCATGCATAGCACTAGCTATTGAGTTAACTCTATTCATCTCATATTAGGATTGGGTAAGAGGTAGTACCTCAAAGTATGACATGGGATTTTCTTTGAGGGGCCTATGGGTGCTGAGTAGATAATCCATAACTATTTACTGCACTGGCATACAGGGTTATTTGAAGACGCCATGCAATAGAGAATATGAACACATTGTAAGTTGTAAAGTATTATATTGATATAAGTATTAGATTTATTTGGTTAGTGTAATATATTTCACAGGGTTAGATATGCTTAGATTGAAAAGTTACATATTAAAGTAATTATTTTATTATATTTATGCTTTTCACAATAAAGAAGTTTACTTTATCTTTCAATTTTAAAAACATCTAGAGTCTAGATCCAAAAACAAACTCAAAAAATGTATATAAGAAAATTATTTTTAGGTCCTTTTCAAAGTATCATTATAGGAAACTTCTCTTTTTAAAAGAAGTATTCCTTTTATTTATGTTTCTTTTAAATATCTGTTGACCCACATCTAGCACGTAGCACTTGTTTTTAGTTTTAGCTGCCTGGAAAACAACTTTTTTCATACAGTGGTCAAAGACTACTACTTGTTTTGATCACATTACACAGAATGATGAATGACATTCAATGTCAGCCACTGATAATGTGATTTTGAACCCTCTTAAAAGTGATCTACTGTACAATAGACAAATTATGCTTGATTTGAATAGTAGCTAATTATTAACTCAGAGATGATTGCCTCAACCACAACAAAACCATTTCAGCAAGTTCACTGTGGAGACACGATGGTGCCCGGGATGTGGTTTGTAGTGGGCACCAAATATTTTGTAGTTTCAAAGCTATAAACTTTTAACCCTTGTTATAAAATTCTTTTGATTTTCTTTTAGTCTTAATATGATTTAAAGTTGTTCACTCTAGATTGTCTAATGTCAGCATCTAAATACTGTGTTCTTAGATGATATTGGTAAAGGGCAAGGAAGTGGGTGTGGATGTGGTTCCAATTACTCTGCTGCTCTTGCTCTTCTGTTGTGGCTTTCAGAAATATCTTTTGTAAGTTTAATATCCTTCCTGTGCGTAATTGTAACCAGGCTTCCTTAATTGTTATATAGTGAGTTAGTGTTTTAGTTCCACAGTTATTTACATAGATAGAGCATTTTGTCACTTGTGATGCCATAATCTTTCCACATGTTTGAAGGTTGTTCATGTTATATGTTCATAAACACGTTAGGATTCATAAAAGTTTAATTCATTGTAGTAGAATTTTCATAGTAACTTTCCAAATTACAAACAAGTACACTCCTGTGAAATTTATCATTTTCTTCTACACTTGTGTTTGTTATGTTCAGTAAGTTTTGTAAAATTTGTAACTTTTTACAAAAGTTAATTTTATTGATGTATATAATTTATACCATAAAATTCACTTTAAAAGTCAATTTAATGGATTTTAATAAATTACAAATCTACCACTACAAACTGGGTTTTGAAGTGAATATATAGTAATCTCTGGTTTCAGGGGGGGGACAGAGAAGATTTATTTTGAATTGGGGAGGGATCTAGAGCTAGGCTGATTCAGAATTAAGGGCTTATTTAAATGTTTGTTACCCTAGGAAATTGACATTTATGGATTTGTTTCTATAAAATATTTTAAAAATCTGTAACTGCATTGATATAAAGATGAATAAAATTCATTATTTGGTGTTATTACATTCTTTTTTAAAGAAAGAAATTAAAATTAAACATTTTTTATGGCCCTAAAGTAATGTGGGCATAAGACATTATGTCTATTGTACCTAATAAACTGGTTCTGGAAGACTCATGATAAGAAATTTGTTTTGTAATTACTTAATTGTAATCATGACAAATAAATGAGGTGAAAAAAAACAAACCTTGTGCATTCAGGAAGGAATTAGAGCTAAAAATGGAAGTTCTGTTGAGGTGTAGGCACTGGAGGTACAGAAGCACAGTTGTGGTGAAGGAAACTGAGATCATGCAGTAGGGAAAGACAGAGCAGTAACATCAGAATGTTCAGAAGTTTACCCACAGTGCTTTGGGATTTTAATATCTCTTTAGGAGGCACATTGCATTCTTGCTTTGAGGACCCCAACAATTTTTGCATATCTGCTGTCAGTTTTTATAATTAAGTTTATTTAAAAAATTTTATATATGTAATTTTATATATGTAAATTTACTTAATTTCTCCCTAGTTCTCCTCTCAACCCTCCCATATCTTCAACTCCCACTTCCTCTCAAATTCATGGTCCTTTTTTCCTTTAATATCACCACACACACACACACACACACACACACACACACGCACGCGCGTGTATGTGTGTGTGCATGTGCATGCGTGTGTGTGCACTCTCTGTGCCTGTGTGCCTGTGTGTGTGCTCTGTGTGAGTGTGTGTGCGTGCGTGTAACTGATCACATTGTGTTGGATAAACAATTAGGATCCTGTGATCCCGAGACCCTGGGTGTGTCAGAGCTCCTGGGAGTCAAGCTTTCTCAAGGTGTTACAGGAGTGGGTGAGGAGCCAGAGCCCAGGTTCCAGGGGCAAGCTGGGACAAACCCGTGCCTTTGACTCGGGTGGTTTTGTGTTTCCCTGGTTCCTGTGAGGTTCCCAGTTACTCTGGGTGTTGAAAAAGATGTTGTGGCCTCAACTGTCATCTTGAATATGTCAGAACTCTAGTGCTCCTGGTTGTGTCCGATCTTCTGGGAGTCAAACTTCCTCTGTGATCCTGTGATCCTGGGCATTTCAGAGCATCTGGGAGGCGGGTTCCCTCTGGATGTTATAGGTGGGTGCAGAGTCAGCACCCGAGGTGTGCTCAGGGTGTGGGTTCAAACTGGAAGGAACCCGTGTCACTGGCTGGGTGGGGGTTCCAAGGTCCCTGGATCCTAGGGGAGCCAGTTACTTCGGGTGCTGGGGCAGTTGCGGCCTCCTCACCTGAGATGCTGGATTGTTAGAAAACCTGGGAGTTGAGCTTCCTCTCGGTATTGTGGGAATGGGTGCGGAGCCAGTGCCCAAGGTCGGCTCAGAAGGTTCAGATCAGAAGGGTCAATCTTATATTTAAATAGGTTTTATTAGGCATAGTAAATTAGAACATCATTTAGACAATTGCTGGTAATTTCAGCATCAGAATCTGTACATCTTAAGAATCTGTACATTCCATTCTGAAATTCAAATAACGTTGTATATTCTTGGCAGCACAGTTTAGTTTTAGTTTAATCATTTGTTTCTGAAACTGAAGCACACTATGAGGATAGATGAGGATTCAGATACATTCCAACATTTTCTTTTAAGAAATCTGCAGCAACATAAAGAATTGGAATCATGTAAATCATGGCATTTAATCTGAAAAGATTACTTTCTGTTCAATAAATAGGCCTCTAATTTTTTTATATCTTTGATTCTACAGAAGTCAACCCAGGCCACATGGTAAAACCAGTTTATTCACCTTTTCCTTTGCTTAATTTATAGACTTCATCTGAAATTCGCACTGCATTGACTAAGACAAACTTTAAAAACTCTGACTTCAGATTTTAGTCCAATGTGTTTAAAAATAGCTTAGAGGTTAAAACACTTAACAAATTTCTAGGAGGCTCTAGATTTGACAGCCAAAGTATGGCAACAAATAACGAAACAAAGCCCATCAAACCAAATATTCCAATAAAAAAACATAAGAAAATCACCTCATCAGTTTCTGGAAAATGGCAGATGACACACAGGTATAGTGTGGTAGAGTCTCCGGAGAATTGAAGTAGAGTAACAGTGATTAGAAGAGGTAATGCAGTACTCTGAGCAGACCTGGGGTGCTGGCTCTGGACCCACACATACAATACCCAGAGGGAGCCTGACTCCCTGGTCCTCTGAAGTGCCCAGGGTCACAGGATCACAGAGGAAGCTGGATTCCCAGAAGATCGGACATAATCAGGAGCATTGGAGCTTTGAGACCACAGCTGATGACATAACATCTTTCTCAACAACGAGCATAACTGGGACCCCCACAGGAACCAGGGAAATACACTGCCACCCCAGCTAGAGTCATGGGTTTGTTCAAGCTTGCCCCTGTGCCCAGATCAAACCCAGGGCTCTAGCTACCCACCCACTCTTGCAACACTCTGAGAAAGCTTGACTTCCAGGATCTCTGACACAACAGGATCTCAGGATCCTGGTCACACCAGGATTCAGGATCCCAGGGGCAGCTAGACTCCCAGGAGCTCTGATGCATCCAAGATCGCAGGATCACAGGATGTCAGAATCATTGGACCACAGAGACAGCTGGACTCTGAGGAGTTTTGACACAATCAGGACCACAGGACAGACAGGCTCCAATCAAAGACAGCAAGGGCAGGTAGCACTAGAGATAACCAGATGGCGAGAGGCAAGCACAAGAACATAAGCAACAGAAGCCAAGGCCACTTGACAAAATCAGAGCCCAGTTCTCCCACCACAGCAATTCCTAGATACACCATCACACTGGAAAAGCAAGATTTGGATTTAAAAATCACATCTCATCATCATGATAGAAGATTTTAAGAAGGACAAAATAAATTTCTTTAAAAAATGAAGGACCCTACCTAATCATAGTAAAAGCAATATACAGCAAACCAGTAGCCAGTATCAAACTAAATGGAGAGAAACTTGAAGCAATCCCACTAAAATCAGGAACTAGACAAGGCTGCCCACTCTCTCACTACTTATTCAATATAGTTCTCAAAGTCCTAGCCAGAGCAAACAGACAACAAACAGAGGTCAAAGGATACAAATTGGAAAGGAAGAAATCAAAATATTACTATTTGCAGATGGTATGATAGTATATTTAAGTGACTCCAAAAGTTCTACCAGAGAACTACTAAGTCTGATGAACAACTTCACAAAAGTGGCTAGATATAAAATTAACTCAAACAAATCAGTAGCCTTCCTCTATTCAAAGGGTAAACAGGCTGAGAAAGAAATTAGGGAAATGATACCCTTCACAATAGTCACAAATAACATAAAATACCTTGGTGTGACTCTAAAGTGAAATATCTTTACAACAAGAAATTCAAGTCTCTGGAGAAAGAAATTGAGTTTCTCAGTAGGTGGAAAGACCTTCCCTGCTCATGGATTGGCAGGACTAATATAGTAAAAATGGCCATGTTCTGGAAAGAAATGTACAGATTCAATGCAATCCCCATCAAAATTCCTACTCAATTCTTCAAAGAGTTAGAAAGAGCAATGTGCAAATTCATTTGGAATAGCAAAAAAAAACAGGATATCAAAAACTATTCTCAACAATAAAAGAACTTCTGCGGAATCACCATACCTAATCTCAAGCTGTATTACAGAGCAATAGTGATAAAAACTTCATGGTATTATTACAAAGATAGGCAGGTAGATCAATGGAACAGAATTGAAGAACCAGAAATGAACCCACACACTTATGGTCACTTGATCTTTGATAAAGGAGCTAAAACCATCCAATGGAAGAGTGACCATTTTCAACAAATGATGTTGGTTCAACTGGCAGTCAACGTGTAAAAGAATGCAATTCATCTATTCTTATCTCCTATCCATCTTGTACAAAGCTCTTGTCCTAGTGGGTCAAGGACATCCACAGAAATCCAGATACAGAAACTAATAGAAGAGAAAGTGGGGAAGAGTCTTGAATACATAGGCACAGGGGAAAATTTCCTGAAGAGAATACCAGTGGCTTATGCTCTAAGATCAAGAAACAAAAAAATGGGACCTCATGAAATTACAAAGCTTCTGTAACACAAAGGACACTGTCATTAGGACAAAACAGCAACCAACAGTTTGGGAAAAGATTTTTACCAATCCTATATCTGATAGAATGCTAATATCCAATATATACAGAGAACTCAAGAAGTTAGACTCCAGGGAATCAAATAACCCTATTAAAAATGGTGTACAGAGCTAAACAGAGAATTTTCAACTGCAGAATATTGAAGAAGCACGTAAAGAAAAGTTCCCTGTTAGTCATCAGGGAAATGCAAATCAAAATAACCCTGAGATTCCACCTCACACCAGTCAGAATGGCTAAGATCAAAAACTCAGGTGACAGCAGATGCTTGTGAGGATGTGGGGAAAGAGGAACATTCCTCCTTTGTTGGTGGGATTGCAAGCTGCTACAATCACTCTGGAAATCAGTATGGATGTTTCTCAGAAAATTGAATCCAGCTGTATGACTCCTGGGCGTATACCCAAAAGGTGCTCCAACATACAACAAAGACACATGCTCCACTGTGTTCATAGCATCCTTATATATAATAGCCAGAAGGAAAGAACCCAGATGTCCTTCAACAGAGGACTGGATATAGAAAATGTGGTACATTTACACAATGGAGTACTACTCAGCTGTTAAAATCAATGATTTTAGGCTAATGGATGGTACTTGAAAATATCATCCTGAGTGAGGCATCACAATCACAAAAGAACATGCATCATATGCATTCAGTGATAAGTGGATATTAGCCCGAAAGCTTGGAATACCCAAGATATAATTCACAGACCACATGAACTGAAGAAGAAGGAAGACCAAAGTGTGGATGCTTCAGTCCTTATTAGAAGAGGGAACAAAAATACCCACAGGAGAAAATATGAGGACAAACTCTAGAGCAGAAACTGAAGGAAAAGCCATCCAGAGACTGCCCCACCTGGGGATCCATACCATATACTGCCCACATACCTTGAAAATATTGCAGTTGCCAAGAAGTCCATGCTGACAGGAGCCTGATATAGCTGTCTCCTGAAAGGCTTTGACAGAGCCTGACAAAAACTGAAATGGATGCTAGCTGCCAACCATTGGACTGAGCACGGGATTCTCAATGGAGCAGTTAAAGAAAGAACTGAAGCAGTTGAAGGGTTTTGCACCCCCATAGGAAGAACAACAATATCAACTAACCAGACCTTTCAGAGCTCCCAGGAAGTAAACTACCATCCCAAGACTACACAGGCATGGACTTATGGTTCCAGCTGTATATGTAGTAGAGGATGACCTTGTTGGGCATCAATGAAGGAGAGGGAGGCCCTGGTCCTGTCAAGCCTTGATGTCCCAATGTAGGGTAATGTCAGGGCAGGGAGTTGGGAGTGAGAGGGTGGATGGCTGGGTGGGGGAGCACCCTCATAGAAGCAGGGTAGGAGAGATGGGATAGGGGTTTCTGGAGGAGAAACTGGGAAGTGGGATAACATTTGAAATGTAAATAAAAATACAGTAAAAATAAAAAAATAAACCCACACACCTATGGGCACTTGATTTTTGACAAAGGAGCCAAAACCATCCAATGAAAAAAAGATAGCATTTTCAGCAAATGGTGCTGGTTCAGCTGGAGGTCAACATGTAGAAGAATGCAGATCGATCCATGCTTATCACCCTGTACAAAGCTTAAGTCCAAGTGGATCAAAGACCTCCACATCAAACCAGATACACTCAAACTAATAGAAGAAAAACTAGCAGCATCTCGAACACATGGGCACTGGAAAAAATTTCCTGAACAAAACACCAATGGCTTATGCTCTAAGATCAAGAATCAACAAATGGGATCTCATAAAACTACAAAGCTTCTGTAAGGCAAAGGACACTGTGGTTAGGACAAAACGGCAACCAACAGATTGGGAAAAGATCTTTACCAATCCTACAACAGATAGAGGCCTTATATCCAAAATATACAAAGAACTCAAGAAGTTAGATCGCATGGAGACAAATAACCCTATTAAAAAATGGGGTTCACCAACATATAAAAAAGACACGTGCTCCACTATGTTCATCGCAGCCTTATTTATAATAGCCAGAAGCTGGAAAGAACCCAGATGCCCTTCAACCGAGGAATGGATACAGAAAATGTGGTACATCTACACAATGGAATATTACTCAGCTATCAAAAACAACGACTTTATGAAATTGTAGGCAAATGGTTGGAACTGGAAAATATCATCCTGGTGAGCTAACCCAATCACAGAAAGACATACATGGTATGCACTCATTGATAAGTGGCTATTAGCCCAAATGCTTGAATTACCCTAGATGCCTAGAACAAATGAAACTCAAGACGGATGATCAAAATGTGAATGCTTCACTCCTTCTTTAAAAGGGGAACAAGAATACCCTTGGCAGGGAAGAGAGAGGCAAAGATTAAAACAGAGACTGAAGGAACACCCATTCAGAGCCTGCCCCACATGTGGCCCATACATATACAGCCACCCAATTAGACAAGATGGATGAAGCAAAGAAGTGCAGGCAGACAGGAGCCGGATGTAGATCTCTCCTGAGAGACACAGCCAGAATACAGCAAATACAGAGGCGAAGGCCAGCAGCAAACCACTGAACTGAGAATAGGACCCCCGTTGAAGGAATCAGAGAAAGAACTGGAAGAGCTTGAAGGGGCTCGAGACCCCATATGAACAACAATGCCAAGCAACCAGAGCTTCCAGGGACTAAGCCACTACCTAAAGACTATACATGGACTGACCCTGGACTCTGACCTCATAGGCAGCATTGAATATCCTAGTAAGATCACCAGTGGAAGGGAAGCCCTGGGTCCTGCTAAGACTGAACCCCCAGTGAACGTGATTGTTGGGGGAGGGTGGCAATGGGGGAGGATGGGAGGGGAACACCCATAAAGAACAGGAGGGAGGGGGTTAGGGATGTTTGCCTATAAACCGGAAAGGAATAACATTGAAATGTAAATAAGAAAATACTCAAGTTAATAAAAAATAAATAAAAAATACAATTAAAAATCAATTCACCAAATGAACTATCTTTTATTATTCTTGTCACAACTCCAGTCAGTATATCACACAGATACTTGTACATCAATGTTAACTCCACACCATTCACAATAGCTATGTTATAGAACCAACCTAGGAGCCTAGACTTAGAGGAATTAAGTAGTAAATGTATACACAATTGTCTTTTCAGCTACACATTACATTTCATTTGCATTAAAATAGGTGCAGCTTGAGAAAATCATACTAAGAAATAAACCAGCTTCAGAGGGGCAGATATGTTTTTATATCACTTCTTGTTTCCGAGATTTTCATAGACACCCAAAATCATATATGTTTTTTTGACATGAAAGTCAGCGCACCTGTCCAGAAAAGTTAAGAGACTAACAGAAACAGGAATTAATGCAAAAGGGGGGGGGAGTAAAGGGAAAAATAGAATGAAGAAATGCTACATCATGAAATGAAAGATGATGGTGCTGTTAATGAGAGGTCCTACATCAATTTGTAAGCCACTTGCTGCAAGTCAAATGACCAGTTAACTTTAGAGATTACTGAAGTCGAATTTTCAGTTTATGTAATCTGTTTCTCTAATGTCAGCACCTTATGGGAAATGTTGTTCTGATAGACATTTTGCTTTAACATGTAAATATTCCCAAAATGTTTTATTGTTGTAATGCTACAAAAAAAATTCTCCAGCACACATTATTATTTCATCTTGTTGTCTAGTGGCAGTACTTCAGACCCACATTCAGAAAATATCATGAGAACTCTTTTTTTATAAATGATGGATTTATTTAGCAACCTCCCTGTCTGTATAGAATTTCTTAGATTGTTTTCTTTTTTCTATGTAGTCACATTTGCTGATGTCTTATTATGTTTACTTTAATTCAATCTTTTATTTTATGCATTTGAACTCTGCTTAGCATCTTTTATATTAGTGTGTTAGTCTTTTTGTGTCCACAGTGACCAACTGGATATCGACTGTTTTCTTTGTTGTTAGCGTTAAAGGTCTCAAGTTGCACGTGCTGTGATAGCAGGGAGACTGAATTCAATATCAGTGTTAAAACTTGATACTTTTCAATCCCAGTGCTTAAATTCTGGTGCACTTTGGAGGCATTTGGGACATTTCTGGCACTATAGATACCTGTTTCCCATGCTCAGAGATTGTGTTTTAGTGTGGTGCATGGCCTGGGCACTGAGGTTGGACTCTTCCCAGATGATAGTGATGGACAGCATAGCTTGAGAATGGCTCTCCACACAGTGATTTACACTCTGTGCTGCTTGAGAATCTGCCGGGAATGTGTCAAGAAAGTAGAATTGTATGATCTGGACACTGCAGTGTCAGGTAGGATTCAGGAATCTGCATTTTGAGACGGCATCCCAGGTGACTTCATACAGCAAACTCGAAAGGCACAGTTTTTTAAAATAACCTGTCAATTGTGTCTCTTCACATCATGTGCTTTTTGTACTAGGGTGTTGATACTCTTAAAATCAAATGCCATTGACGTATTAGTCCCACTAACTGTTGACTCACACCTGAGTCATTCTTACCAAACATTCCTGCTTAGTGGGTTAGTCATGGACACCATACTCTGTATCTTTGCTTTATAAACCACCAAGGGATCTTTTTAAAATGGGGATCATAAAACACACAGAGTAGTTAGGAGAGATTATTAATTCTATCATATGTATACTGATGACGTGAAAGTAAAGTGTGACTGTAGTGTAACAGTGGATGGTGAAAAAGGGGTGGGTGGGGGATATGCTGAAAGTAGTTATATACTTGTATGATGATGGCTTTGTAATGCTCAATACTAAAAACGATGAGTGTTCAAATAGTTGAATTAACAGAACTAACTGATGAATCTTCCATGAATTCCTTACAGCCAAGTTTTTTTTAAAGACCATTGCTTTTTTATTTTTATTCTTTGCATGTAAAGAAAGTACACTGCTACAAAACATGTTCTTTAGAAGTGACTAAATTCTACGCATGTGTGTCCTTAGAGAATTACTTATCAAGTTAAATAAGCATGATTAATCCTGGAAGTTACTCAGATGGCACACAGAAACATTCTGACCACTTTATCAATAGATTTATCAGTACTCTCCGAAGAGAGTAGGTTTTCATCAAAACATTGTGCACATCTTCTCCCCCCCCCCCTCTCTCTCTCTCTCTCTCTCTCTCTCTGTGAGTGTGTGTGTGTGTGTGTGTGTGTGTCTACACGTAGTGACACACATATACACAGGACTTCCCTTCAGGTTTCTCTTTGTTATGAGCATTGTAAGTATCACAGAATACTTTAAAATTTTCAACCCGCCCCCCCAAATAGATAACGTTTAATTCTTTGTCTCTGTACTAATTATGTGAGTGATTTCATATTCTTTGATAACTGGCCATGATCCACTTTTATGTAGAGCCTGTATAGACTGTGATTTTTACATACTTAGATCCTGTGTAGACTGTGATTTTTACATACTTAGATCCTGTGTAGACTGTGACTTTTACATACTTAGATCCTGTGTAGACTGTGACTTTTACATACTTAGATCCTGTGTAGACTGTGATTTTTACATACTTAGATCCTGTGTAGACTGTGACTTTTACATACTTAGATCCTGTGTAGACTGTGACTTTTACATACTTAGATCCTGTGTAGACTGTGACTTTTACATACTTAGACTATAAAATGGAAGTAAGGATTCCAAATGAAGTTGGAAGTGCATGACCATGTTGATTCTTCATTTAGGGATGGGTGAGGAACAGTCTAGGTGAGCATGGGAAAGAACACACATGAGGAAGGAATTATAACTTGGACACAAGATTATATATAATGAATTGGGTTTTGTATGTTAGCAATATACATAATAATTAAAAATTAAATATAATTATTGAAAAATTAGAGGAACTTCCATGCACTTAAACATTTAAAGTGAGGCTTTTCACGGGGATAAAAGCACCTATCAGAAAACCTTCCTCATCAGAGAAAGAACTGGAAGAGCTTGAAGGGGCTCGAGACCCCTTATGAACAACAATGCCAAGCAACTATAGCTTCCAGGGACTAAGCCACTACCTAAAGACTATACATGGACTGACCCTGGACTCTGACCTCATAGGTAGCAATGAATATCCTAGTAAGATCACCAGTGGAAGGGAAGCCCTTGGTCCCTGCTAAGACTGAACCCCCCCAGTGAATGTGATTGTTGGGGGAGGGTGGCAATGGGGGAGGGTGGGAAGGGGAACACCCATAAAGAAGGGAGGGAAGGATTAGGGGGGATGTTTGCGGGAAACTGGGAAAGGAATAGCATTTAAAATGTAAATAAGAAATACTCAAGTTAATAAAAAAAAAAAAAAAACCTTCCTCAATGAATTTTGCTAGGAAACTGGATGGAATGCTGCTCTGAGCTCATGGGTTGTGTGGACTGAAGTAAAGTGTTTAACTTCTACTTTATTAGATTAAATCATGCAGGGTCATTCTCACCTCCAAAGTGCACAACCTTTCTCACATTCAAACAAATAACCAGAGACATCTGATTATGAGAGATTTTAATATGTTCAAGAATCACAGCCTAAAATAATGTACCTAAAAGGCACAGGACCCAGGCTATCACAGGGCATCATCCCAGACAGCTAGAAACCCTGGAGAACAGCTTCCTTTTTCTTGGTTCTTGAAGGCAAACTGCATTCCAAATGTAAACCTATATGTGTTTTAAGGGTATATGTGCAAACACCATGGAGCAACAAGCAGTCGAAAGGTCCACGCTCTCTAATTCTGTTTATTTCCAGACAGAGAAACATGTTGCTGTATTTAAAGAAATGAGAACTATGGCAATTTTTAATAAGAAAAACAGTTCAGGTTGTCAGACAGTTCCTTCTTAGTCAACATAAAGATCATTGGGCAAATGTTGGTGTACATCCTCAGCAATAAAATGGATCGGTACTCACTCTTGAAGAAGACAATGATGGCAATTTAATTAAATTTGCCAACGAGTAAGCTCTAACTTTCAATTACGATGTTTTTGGAACTGTCAGATCTATAGGCATAAAATCACTGTCATGCATCCAGTGCTGAGATAGCCCTCAGCCTTCCACTGCTCCCCACCTTACACATGTTGATCCAGTATACACTGTTTTAGTGGGTAAATAGAGGGCCGAGGATTAGGATGGGGAAAGCACAGATGGTAGGTGATGCTAATGTGAAATCTCTTTAGTCTGGGGAGGAGGGGGCTGGGGAGGGCGTGGCCTTTACCCAGTTAGCTCATCTGTAATTGCATTACTGTAGGTGCAGGCTTGTCTTGCTCATTAGATTTGCTATAGCAACTGCAGGTTGTCCTTTCTTCTATCCCAATGTTCTACACAGTTAATTGTACCCACTGGACTACTCTGTATTTATGAAAGGCCCTGTCTCCTGTGGGACTTCTTTGTCACCTTAACCACATGCTAAGAAAACTGAGTAAGAAAGGTTTTTTTTGTTGTTATTTAGAACTTAAGTGACATTCTCTCTCTCTCTCTCTCTCTCTCTCTCTCTCTCTCTCTCTCTCTCTCTCTCTCTGTGCACATGTTTAGGGATGACCACTAACTAATGAGTGGGAGTGTCCCTGGAGAAGAATGATTCTGCCTCTCTCAGCAATCATTGATTATTTGATTGTCTATAGCTCTTCATATGAAATGCTCAAAAATAAGCAACCACAACCACCACCGCCACCACCACCACCACCAACAACAAAACCCAAAGCAACATCAACCGCAATCAAAAGCTAAGTGACTCCCCCAGGAGTCCTTAAACTCCTTATACCTTGTTTTAAACTCATCATACCTTGTTTTAAATTACTTGTATAATCTGACAGAGTGCTTGGACCACACTATTCTACTGGTGGACATTAGAGAGTAACATTTAAGAGCTGGTGGTCCAAGGAAAAATACAAGGGGTTGAGTGGTCAGGGAGGAATTTACAACGGAGCATAGCTGTTAGCAGTTATAGAGGTTTTACCTTCTAGGGTGATCTAGAGGTACCTGATAACACGGTCTGCCCATGTGCTTACAGCAGCTTGGCAATGTTGGTGCTTACATTCATGCCTAAGAGGTACCCAGCCTATCTTACAGGCTGCTTGGCACTGTTACTTAGATGCTGTCTGCTTCATTTATTATGAGCCAGTTCCTGGCTCTCCTTCCCTGAGAGAGGAAATGGGGCAGAGAGAGGAAGATAAAAGAATACATCCCTTGACTTCCTTTCTTTCCCTCATCTTCATTAGGAGCATGGTCTCGGTGTGACATTCCTGGATTTCCTATGCTGTAGTGTAGTGAGAATTTGGGGTTTTTAACAATCCCAGTTATGTTCTGTGAATGGTTTTGTTTTAGTCTCAGGTGTGGAATATGGGGCTGCTTCAGATTTCCCAAACAGCTGACTATGATTTATCTTATACTTTGGAAGAGGCAAAATTCTGTCAGCTGAAGATTCTTTATGTGTGGAATTCTGGGGACTCTTCAGAGAGTATAAGAATGGCAGGACCCAGAGTGGCTGTGGCAGCAGCTGCTGCTTCTCTTGCTGTTTGCTGGACTGCTGGTTTGAGATATCCTAATTCTGAAGATTGGACTTGCCCCAAGGAACTTGACCCTGATCAGCAGAAAGTAGTCTAAAGAGGCCAACACCCCCTTTCCCTTTTAGCCTCCTTTCCCTTGTTGAGGGGGGAGATAAGAGTGGAGAAGGGCGGTAGACATAAGAACCCAGTAAAAGAGCCAAAGTCTAGTTCCTGTGTCAGGTGTTTAGATGTTGACCTCTGTTCTTCCTTTCCACTGTCCCACTCAGTAAGGTCTTGGCTAAATTGCAGAGAGCATACTTGGATGTCCTCTTTTCCAAGCTCTAAATAGAAGTTTTGTACCCAGGTGTCTCCCAAGGGAGACTTACCTGCCTTCTTCTGAATATTTATGCAGAGGCAAGTTTTTTAAAAAGTGATTAATACAGCAATATTTGATTTCTACTGCTATTCCAAATGTGTATCAAGAATAATATAAAAAATGCATGAGAGTAACTTTCTTTCTTACAAAACACAGCCTTTCGCTCTCATCCTTCATTTGTTCTTTCTCTTACTATCCCTTCTTCCCTCCATTTGTCTCTTCCTCTCTCGTATTCACCCTTCCTCCATATTTCCCTTTCTTTCTGTTCCTTTAATCTCTTTGCTTTTTTGCTATAGTAAAATTGACATTATATTTTTAAGGTATGGTAAAATTTTAAGTATTTGTTATTTATAATAATCTTAATAAAAATTACATCAATACTCCTGATACTAGATATAAGCTTAATGAGATGCAGTAGAGGGACAATATAGTTTAAAATATGATGGTAAGAAAGCAGGGCCATGAGTTTAAGATTAACCTTGCCTACTTGGGAAGACTCTCCCAAAAAATAGAAAAAGACATAAAACACAGCAGCAGCAGTAGTAGTAATAGAGACTCTGATATTTTCTCATTTTATCCTCTAAAAGGAACCCCATTGATGGGAAAAATTTTAGGAGGTTTTGTTGGGTTTTCTTTCCCAAATTACATCCTGCATGTTTGTTCTTGGGACTTTGGAAGTGTTTTCTTACGCTGTTTTTCTTGTAGTGGGTAGAAGTTTGCATTCATGCCTCAAGGGAAGAAAACAGTAATGAAAGCACTATTGTCTTTGGAAACACAGAGCTACATATTAGTGCTGGATGAGCAGTAGTCATCTGTAGAACCCACTTGATGTAACATGAAAGGGGATTATCCTGACCAGATTGAATCTAGTTTCATGTTCAGACATTCTTATAGACAGAGTCATCTAGCCAGAGGTTTGTTTGGGGGGGGAAGGATGTGTGTGTTTGTGTGTGTGTGTGTGTGTGTGTGTGTGTGTGTGTGTGTGTGTGTGTGTGTAAGGGGGGAGGAGGGAGGGGGAGAGGGAGAGAGAGAGAACATTCACATGTTTGTGCATGTGTAGGTTTTCAAGGTTTTCATCAACTCTCTCTATAATCTTTTCATTTAACTTTAATTTTTTGTTTGAGACAGGGACTCGTGTGGTTCAAGCTATCTATCTCTATATAAGATTTTAGGCAAACTCAAAGGTCTTCAGAGTTTTGGTAAGAAATGACTTTCTCCTGGAAATACAGATGCTTAGTTTTCACACCATGTGTATACAATTAAACAATGTACTTTTCCTCAATAAAACCTGTGTTTTGTCTTACCCCCACCCCCCGCTGAAGCACATTCATTGTATATGATACTGGGTTTCCTGAGGTCCTTTTCATGCAAGTGTTTAGTGTAGTTTGAGCATGTCTGCCTTATCTGTCCTTTTGTCTCTCCTGCCCTTAGTTCCTTTGTTACAGGCTCACGTCTATTCTGAGGTCATGTCTACATACATGAGAATTCTGTCTGGACTAACTTTCCACTTTATGTCTAGAAATCTATATTACAATGCTTTGAGTGCTGATATGACAGAGTGGTTAAAAGAGGAACAAGGAAAGATGGATGTTCCATTTGTCCCCAGTATTGAATTTGGGACTGCTTTTCCAGATCTTTCATTTTCAAGAAGCATAGGGGTTCCTGCTCCAAAGTTCATCACTAAATGCTTATTTGGAAGGTGAATGACTGCAGTCCAGGAGTCGCAATTTAACATATTTACATATGCCAGGCAGGTAGTTAAAATGAGTAAACCATGCCAGCTAAAGATGTGTAGGAATAGGATGGATATGGGACTACACGGCCTATCTTAGAAGGATGCATCTAGCCTGTCTGAGGGACTGAGGTGCCTATATTATAGAATGCAAGCAAACACTTGACAACTGAATTCATTTAGGATAAAGGCTGTAAATCACAGCATTTCCCAGTTTTGTCCTGTTTAACGAACATATAGCCAACTTTAAGCCTTTACCTTTAGTTTTTACTCAGAACAGTAGGAAGAGATTAGTCGTTGGCACTGGAACCAAGTGCCAGCCGTCCCTGGCACACTAGCCCAGCATAGCAAGATAGCTTATGAAATACTGCTTAGCCCAAAGGAAATACTGACAACTGAAGTCATGCTTATGAACCATTTTCAACCTTCTGGAGTTAACTGGTAATGTTTGTCTTAGAAACCTAATTAGAAATCAGTTTTGCTACTTTACATCAAACTTCAGATGTTTAATCAATGGATTAAGCACTATTCCCCCTCCAAATTATAGTGCTTTACTTGTGTGCATATATTTTTTCTAAAAAGGTAAAAATCAAAGGTCCACAAACTATTCTTTGTAAAACTCACTGCATTTGTAAATTCCAAAGTTGGTACCTGGTTTGGCATTTGCTTCTATTAGATGGATTATGTCAGAGAGAAATATAAAACATAACTCTGTTTCACTGACATCATGAAATAATTTATAGTAAAAACCTTAATCAGGCAGTTTGGAGTGTATATGCCATTAATCTCTAAATGACAAACTTTCATGACTTTTTCTTTGAGTATTTTGGAAGTGTGTTTTTTAATGCTATTCCGAAGCCATACTTACAGGCAAAGATTAAGGCCAGGGGTACTTTATGAATTTAGGGGTCAGAACTTTTGTGTGTATTATGGTGTCATGGAGGAGCTAAGCTGAGACTCATGAGTCATGGCCTAAATTTCTTTCCACCAAACTGTCTAGACAAAGATAGTGTGCTTTCCAACTGTCACGGCCTCCAAGTGTGGTTACAATGTAGGTGGAAGATGTGGCTGCAAGAATGATTGTCTGATGACTATGAGAGTTGACACAACAAAACAGACCCATTCCTTAGAGCTTTTAAAACATCATATTACAGTCCTCTAAATATGAAAACATACTTGTGGCTATGTGAGAATTCACATCATATTCAAATGTGCTGACATAGGGGTGTATGAGAATATGGATATAGGATACAGTGTGTCATCAAAGACTGACTACATTGGTGAACCTTTGAGGTTTCTTAGAGGTGATGCTGTTAAGTTCAAACGTGTCCACAATTGCAGCTTAGATTTTAGAAGCTCCCGGCTGTGTCATATGGTCTGTTGTTAATGAATTCTGACTGCAATTTCTGAAGTGAGGGGTTTTCTCTGTGAGGTGTGTGTTTATGGTTAGTCAGTATGTGTAGTGAGTAAAATACCCTCGTGGTTTCTGTCCCTGTGAAGTACCTCCCTGATTTGTAAATATGCCCATATATAGCAATTACATTTGTTAAAGACATTGTGTTGGGGGGGGACAGTGAGGGTGGAGGTGTGAAAAGAATATACTTGTTGTGAAAACTAAACTTTGGGATAAGCAGCTGCTCCCAAGCATATTGCTACCTGTAAACTTTCCATGTCATTAGGTAATAGAGTGTTTTGTGTATATCTTCTCGCTGGGCAATAATAATCCAGCGCCTTTGACCACTGTAGCCCAGCACCCAGCACAGTTCCTAAACGAAGTAGCCATCCAGTTAGCAGTTGCTAAAGGAAAGTAATATGCCACATTAGAAAGCGTTCAAAGAAAACAGAGTTCAATAACTCAGGGTATAAAACACATTTCTCTCTCTTGCATATGTAAATTCTTTATTATCCATTTGTTTATACTAATTAATTCAAATCTTGGCATTATGTTCCTGTACTCCTTGCATGAATTTTTGATTGAGGTGTAATGATCTAACACCTATATGATATGCTGAATCATTTCATCACTGACATCATGATTTCCTGTTTTAATCCACACCTGGTGTACTTTCCCTGAAAACTCCCATGAGGTCACTTTAAGGATTCATTACTAAGGAACATAAATATGTACGTAGTCCAGCAAGTCTCTCTGGTCTGGGAGCTATTCCACAACTCTCAGAGTAGTGTGCAGTGGACAGGATGTGACTGCACCAACTGTCTATCTTCAGTGGCTTGATTGGAAAGCTGTTGTTACCTTCAGGGTTATTTTACACTGTTCTGCTATTTAAGTTTTTTTGTTGTTTGTTTTGTTTTTTGTTCTTTTGAGATAAGGTTTCTCTGTGTAGTTCTGGAATTCACTGTGCAGACCAGGTTTGCCTGGAACTCAGCGATCTGCCTGCCTCTGCCCTGTGAGCACTGGGATTAAAGACATGCACCTGGTTTAAGGGTTTTTAGACAATGCCTAGATTACAAAATCTTTCTTCATGGATTTGGGGACTTGCTGTAAATTCCACTAAAAGGGATTGATTCCTTTAGTTGTAAGGATGGTTTTGGGTCTTAAAGGGTGGCTTCATGGGTAAATTTACTTGTCACCGTGCCTTTGGTGACTCAGCTCCACATTATTACATTTAACTTTTTGTCCCTTTCCTCCTCTCAATGCCGGTCTCTACGTGGTATTTGTTCTTAAGGCTTCTACTTGCTACTGATCCCAAATCCCTTTTCTCATGGCCACGGCAATGTCTTCGTTTAAAGACTAATTTCTTTTTGTACAATACTGGGTTCTCATTCCTGTCCTTCTATTCATTTGAGTATTTGGCTTACATTCTATGCTATTTCTTCTTTCCCCTTTGGCCTCCAGATACCTTTCTGCTATTTTCCAAACTTTATAATAACCTGTCTTTTTTGTTCCTTCCAGTTTCCCAGCTGGGCCATCATTGTCCCCATTCATCTATCAACTTTCTACTTCCATATAACAGATTACCAGAAAGTTTATATAATACAGCTTAGCATAACACAAATTTATTATCTCACAGAGTCTAAGAGAGAGGAGTCTAGAAATACTTCAGTTGGATCTTATACCTACCTAGTTCTCAAAGGTGCAGTCCTGGTGTCTGCTGCAGTGTGATTCTCACCTCGTGCTCACAGATCTCTCCCAACCTCACTCAGGATGTTGGAATAACAATTCCTATGAGATCCTGGAGGTTACATTTTTCCAGACCACCAGGAACATATCTTTTAGGAGTTGATCCCTTATTGAACAGGCTTAATAAAGACAATCTTTCTATTTCTTCTTTCCTCTGCTTCCCATTTCCTTTCTTTCTGCCTTCCCTCTATTCCCCCATTTCTTCACTCTTGTATTTTCTTCTAACCCTTCCTTCCTTCTCTTCTCTTTACTTCCACACCTCCCTTATTTTCTCTTGCTATACTTCCCAGGCAGTTTCATGTTTCTGAGCTTTGATGATTCTCTTACCTAACTCTCACCAGTTCTCCCCTGCCCCTTTTTAATTGAATATTTTTTTATTAACATTTCAAATGTTACCCCTTTCCCGGTTTCCCATCCATAAACCCCATATTCTACCCCTCCCCCCTCTTCTATGAGGGTGCTCCTCCCCATAACCACCCATCCCTTCCTGCCTCCCTGCCCTGACATTCCCCTACATGGGGGGGGCGTCCAGATTTGGCAGGACCAAGGGCTTCTCCTCCCATTGGTGCCCAACAAGGCCATCCTCTGCTACATATGCAGCTGGAGCCTTGGGTTTATCCATGTGTACTCTTTGGGTGGTGGTTTATTTCCTGGGAGCTCTGGTTGGTTGGTATTATTGTGCTTATGATGTTGCAAGCCACTTCAGCTCCTTCAGTCCTTTCTCTGACTCTTCTAATGGGGACCCCATTCTCAGTTCAGTTACAGAGGGCTGCTAGCATTCCCCTCTGTATTTGTCATGCTCTGGCAGAGCCTCTCATGAGCCAGCTGTACCAGGCTCCTGTCAGCATGCACTTTTTGGCATCAGCAATACTGTCTGGGTTTGGTGGCTGTAAGTATATGGCCTGGATACCCAGGTGGGACAGGCACTGAATGGACATTCCTTCAGTCTCGGCTCCAAACTTTGTCATTCATAGCTCCTCTTACGAATATTTTTGTTCTGGTCAAGAGACCAGACCCTACAGTGTTGTCTCTGATTGTGCTATGTTCTTTGAACCCTTTTCCTGAGAATTACAAGGGAAAATTTTAAGTCTGCCCAGTATCTAGAGTCACATAGAATAACCAAATAATATGGTGTGGTATTTCCTACAAATTCAACACAAAACCTATAAAAGCCAAAATATGCCCTTTGGACAATTTCTCTGAAAACTTTTTTCTTTCCTTTGGCCTTGCTATGTTTTTTGTGGTAGCTTTCTCTCATACTCTCCTAGTGAAGTTCTGTAGATTTTAAAGAGAAGCTCCTTTTCTCTTCAAGGTCAATCATGCAGTCTCTGATATGATGCACTATTCTTCTTAGTGGTCTCATACTTCAAGTCCAGCCATGGTCTTCTGGCCATGAGGCTTTCTTTCCTAATAAAGCTCATCTCTGAGGGATAATTTCTTATCAGCTCTTTTCTCCAACTGCCACCTTCAGTCTCCTTAACAGACACAACTTGTATAGTCTAATGCTCCAATAGCTGGCTTGTAAGCAACCATAGGTATTGCCATTTAGACATACTAGCATGCTTTAAAATGAGCATAATTGTTCAAACAGGCAAACATCTTCCTTCAGTAAGAAAGTTATTTCTTCAAGGAAATTCATTCTGTTTAAAGTTCAAGCTGAAGGCATTTAAATGCTCTGTAGTGGAAATTTCTGGTTGTGTCATGTCATGCATCCTCAAGGGATGTTTTACTGAAGCAGACTCTTGTGATGTTTTGATGAAACAAGACCTCTAAGTGGACAAGTGATGTTCGGAAGGTATGTAAATAGGACCCAGCAGGCAGTGACTGGGCCTCTGCCCAGCTAAGTCTTGCAATACTTGGTTGGTTTTGTGTCTTCACTGATCTTCACTTCACTGTGAGAGGCACAAAGTGAAGAGAGGCACAACAAAGAACTTCTGGTATCCTGGCTGGTTCTGGCTGTTCCCACTGACTTGTGATGATTCAGTGGACACCTGGCTGTTTCTGCTGGATTGTGTCTCTGCTGCTGATTTGTGTTTGGTGACACTCTTTGAACTGGACTCTTGGTATCTTGACACTACTGAACTGGACTGCTGGTATCCTGACAAACAGAAATTGGTGTGGACCTCCTAACAGGTCCATGTCCCCTTGTCCTATTTACCATCTTTTCTCCTCTACCTTGGACAGTGGGCTAGAAAGGGGGATTAAAGTGTTTGAGAACATTTATTAAAGTGGGTCTTAAAAAAAATCTAAGCCTACAGCCCTCTTTGTAACTTCTATTTTCTATACTTGGTTTCCAGGATTGTAATTTCTTCTCCAAAAATAGCAAAAACTTTCTGTAGAAAACAATAATACTTTAGACTCCAGTAGCAACCAAGGAAATATAGAGACCAATAGGAATCAGTTTGTATTAATCTTCTTAGTTTTGAGCTGTGTAGTGATCTCTCATAGAACCCATTATTCACCCCAATTGAAAACTCATTCTTTCCAAAAGGAGTGCCTGGTAAGCCCCTAGCTACTTCTGATTCATAGAAGAGTTGTTTTCCCTACCCACTGTCTTTAATCTCATCATGAGCTCATTGTAACCTATCAGTTTTTCTTTTTAGAATGTATATTTTATTTATTTCCATTTCAAATGTTATTTCCTTTCTCAGTTTCCCCTTTGCAATCCCCCTATCCAAACCCTCCTTACCCTGCTTCTATGAGGGTGCTTCACCACCCACCCACTCCTGCCTCATCCCGCCTTAAGCATTCCTCTACACTGGGGCATCAAGTCTTCATGGACCAAGGCCCTCCCCTCCCATGGATGCCAGATAAGGCCCCTTTAGCTCCTTCAGTCCTTCCCCTAACTCCTCCATTGGGGTCCCTGTGATTAGTCTGATGGTTGGCTTTTAGCACTTGCATCTGTATTGGTCAGGATCTGGCAAAGCCTCTCAGGAGACAACTGTATCAGGCTCCTGTCAGCAAGCACTTCTCGATATCAGCAATAGTGTCTGGGTTTGGTTATCTGCCTGTGGGATGGATCCTCAGGTGGGGCAGTCTCTGGATGGCCTTTTCTTCAGTCTCTGCTCCACTTGTCCCTGTATTTCCTTTAGACAGGAGCAAGTTTGGGTTAAAATTTTTGGGATGGGTGGATGGCCCCATCCCTCAATAGGGGGTTGTGCCTGACCTCTGGATATGGTCTCAACAGGTTCTCCCTCCTCTCTGTGAGGTATTTCAGCTAATGTCATCCACTTGGGGTCCTGGGAAGCTCTTGCTTTCCTGGCATTTGGGACTTTCTGATTGCTACCCACAGTTCCCCATTCCCCATTGTTACACACCTCTGTTCCATTTCCAGACCCTCTGTACAACTCCTCCATCTCCTCCCATGCCTGATGCTGCTCTTCGTTTTCCCCTCTTTCTCCTCTGTTCCTCCCAAGTCCTTCCTACCCTCTACTTCCCTTGATTATTTTGTTCTTCCTTCTAAATAGGACTGAAGCACCCACACTTTGGTCTTCCTTCCTCTTGGGCTTCATGTGGTCATTGAGTCGTATCATAGGTATTCCAAGCATTTTGCCTAATATCCACTTATGAGTGAGTATATACCATGTGTGTTCTTTTGTGACTGAGTTACCTCACTCAGGATGATATGTTCTAGATCCATCCATTTATCTGCAAATTTCATGAAGCCATTGTTTTTAATAATTGAGTAGTATTCCATTATATAAATGTACCTCATTTTCTGTATCTATTCCTCTGTTGAGGGACATCTGGGTTCTTTCCAGTTTCTGACTATTATAAATATGGCTGCTATGAACATAGTGGAGCATACATCCTTATTACATCTTGGAGCATCTTTTGGGTATATGTCCAGGAGAGGTATAGCTAGGCCCTCAGGTAATACTATGTCCAGTTTTCTGAGGAACTGCCAGACTGATTTCCAGAGTGGTTGTACTAGCTTGCAATCCCACCAGCAATGGAGGAGTGTTCCTCTTTCTCCTTATCCTTGCCAGCATCTGCTGTCACCTGAAGTTTTGATCTTATCCATTCTGACTGGTGTATAGTGGAATCTCAGGGTCATTTTGATTAGCATTTCCCTGATGGCTAGGGATATTGAACATTTCTTTAGGTGCTTCTTGGCCATTCAAATTTCCTCAGTTGACAATTCTCTGTTTAGTTCTGTTCCCCAATTTTTAATAGGGTTATTTGGTTCTTTGGAGTCTAATTTCTTGAGTTCTTTGTATTTATTGGATATTAGCCCTCTATTGGATGTAGTATTCTAAAGCACTTTCCCAATTTGTTGGTTGTCATTTTGTCCTATTGACAGTGCTCTTTGCCTAACAGAAGTGTTTCAATTTAATGAGGTCCCATTTTTTGGATTCTTGATCTTAGCGCATAAGCCATTGTTGTTCTTTCTGTTCAGGAAAATTTCCCCTATGCCCATGTGTTCAAGGCTTTCCCACACTTTCTCTTCTATTAGATTTAGTGTATCTGGTTTTATGTGGAGGGCCTTGATCCACTTGGACTGGAGCTTTGCACAGGGAGATAAGAATGGATCAATTTTCATTCTTCTTCATGCTGACTGCCAGTTGAACCATTACCATTTGTTTAAAATGCTGTCTTTTTTCCATTGGATGGTTTTAGCTTCTTTGTCAAAAATCAAGTGACTATAGGTGTGAGGCCAACCTTCATTACCATCAGTTCTTGACTCACCTAGCCCCTGGGATCTTCTCCTCCTATCTTTTCCTTCCTCCTGGTCTCCTCAGACCCCAAGCCTGGGAACCCAAACCCTGTCTATCTCTCTTCCGCCAAGCTATTGACTGTAGTTCATCTTTATTCACAAATCAGAAATAAGTTGTGGTGGGGCAAGGTTACTTAGCATCACAGTGCAGACTCATTTTCTATGTGCAGATTCTCACCTCCCCGGGGACCAGCATTTAGCATTACAATCCACAGCAAAAGACCAACCCTCAGCTGCTCCACCTCCCCTCCCCCCAACTCCTGGGAGCTGCAGAATTCCATTCATTCTCTTGGCCCTCTGGCCTTCTCTCTTCTCTCATCACACCCAAGGATTCTGAAACGCCCCCCAACCCCCAATTCCCATCTCCTCTTTCACCCAGTTACCTTCCTCCTTTGCTCCTACTGACTATTTTTTATTCTCCCTTTTTAAGATTCAAGTATCCTCACTTGGGCCTTCCTTCTTGCTTAGCTTCTTTGGGTCTGTGGAGTATATCATAGGCATCCTGTACTTTATCCACTTATCAGTGAATACATAATGTGTGTCCCCTGGGACTGGGTTACCTCACTCAGGATGATATTTTCTTTCATTTGCCTGCTAACTTCATGATGTCCTTCTTTTTAATAGCTGAATAGTATTCCATTATATACAGGAACCACATTTTCTATAAAGGACATCTAAAGGACATCTAGGTGGTTTCCATTTTCTGGGTATTATGAATAAAGTGAAGCATGTGTCTTTATGGTATGGTGAAACATCTTTTGGCTATATGCCCAGGAATGGTATAGCTGGGACTTCTTTTCCTTTTTTTTTTTCATCTTTATTAACTTGGGTATTTCTTATTTACATTTCGATTGTTATTCCCTTTCCCGGTTTCCGGGCCAACATCCCCCTAACCCCTCCCCCTCCCCTTCTCTATGGGTGTTCCCCTCCCCATCCTTCCCCCATTACTGCCCTCCTCCCAACAATCACATTCACTGGGGGTTCAGTCTTGGCAGGACCAAGGGCTTCCCCTTCCACTGGTGCTCAGGTAAGACTATTTTCAGTGTACCTTAATGTTCACCTGTGACATCCTGGTCATTGAATAAAATGCTTTGTCTACATTTTCATTCAAATTCAATCATTTATTCATTAATTCAGCAACATCTCGCTCAAAATATTGCTTCCACATAGAAAGGACCTTTCCTTGCTTTTGCCTGACTAAATCTTATCAAAGAGTCAGCTCAAATTCCTTTTTTTATCTCTTTGATTTTGAACATTTTCTCTGTGACTTTGGATTTTAAATTTTAACCCTTATTTACTGAGCAATGACACTGTCAAGAATGCTTAGTAAATATATGCCAAGTACTAAAATAATAAATAAAAATAGCTTTTATATCTTTCTCAGTACCATTGTTGCTGACACAGTGTTATACAAACATACATTTTGAGGAATTAAGTTATTGAAAAAAATCAAGTACTGTTTGATTAAGATGTGAGAAGATACATCATAGGAATAAATAAGCACATGGTAAAACTATGTGCTCTTTTCCACGTTTTTACTTACTAATATATAATTAGTTGCTTTAATCAATTATATATTAGTTGCTTTTAATCACCTTTTGGGTCTTTTGATTCACTGGGTTAATGATTCATGGTAAGAAATATGCCTAATGTGTTATCATAAATGAGTTTTTGAGATCTTACCTGGTTCTACTGTCAGGTCTTACTTTCTGGAATTTGACATTCAGTTCCTTCACATTTGATTTTGATTCAAATGGATTGGCAAAATTCTTGTGTTTATTGTAAATCTGCTTTTCTTGTGGATTTATATGCGAAATAAGCACCAATTTGATTTCCTATTGTTAGTGCTAACTTAAATGGGAAATGTGAATGTTCCTTTTGTCAAACTCAAAGACTACAACAAAGAGGGCTTGGCAAAATGGTTTATCTTTGCTAAGTACATAAAATTGAGATTTAAAAATTATGGAAAAAGTCTATTGGATTTCAGTGTTCACAGACAAAATGCTTATGGTTGGCATTTATTCCTAATTACTCTGGACTAGAAGCCAAATCATGCCTATAGAGAAACCAGACAACTTTGAGTGAGTACAACACTGAGTATTACATAATAAAGAATCAGTTTTATCTGGGAAGCTTATGTAATCTATTTAATTGCAAAGATGCTCAGACACTATTTTCTCTTGTTCAAAATATTATGGTCCTACTAAATTTGTCTAGTAACAAGATCATTCAGAAATATAAAGTGTTTGGTTTTGTGTATATTGTAGTCTAGAATCCAGACTAGCTGAATCAAACCCGGCTCATTCATTTACTTATTAGGCATGTAACTTTGGGCTGACTACTAAATTGCTTTATGCTTCGTTTACTCCTGTTAAAATAGAATTATCAGAGTATTTCTCTCATAAACTTACTATGAGAATTGAATTGATAATGTGCCTAAACAACTGACATTACAACAGTGCAGTACATGTGTTTTTATCATCATGATGATCTCAAACTCAAAATGAGCTGTCTGGCATGTGTAAGTAAAATTCTTATTCCTCCTTTTTTCTGTTATTGTTGTGGACTGCTATAACCAATGAAGAGACCCTTAAATTTGGGCCTGTTGACTTTCCCTCATAAAAGGAGGGGGCAGAGTGGGTATTAGATCTTTACCTAACAGTCTAGCTACTTCCTTCTGCATTCACGATCCCATCTGTATGTAATTCTGCTTCATCTCTTCATGGTCTTTGGAGGTCCTTGATTAAATAGAAAATAGAAGGTTATCTTAAAGTGTGTGTGGGTGCATGCGTGTGTGTGTGTGTGTGTGTGTGTGTGTGTGTGTGTGTATACTTCATCTCTGCAGTTATAGGGAAATCATTATCCATGCTGGGGTGAGATTTTTGGTAATAACAGCTATTTTAGAGTCACTATCATTACTGTTAGCAACTTATCACCTGTAAGTCAAATAAACTCATTGGTTTGCCATAGTAGGTTTGGGTGGCTTTTCTACTTTGGTCTGTCTTTGGTGCCTTATTTATTGTGAAGAGAAGCTTTTTCTGCACACTAGTTTTTGTAATACCTTTCAATGTGGGTTGGCTAAAATAATGTTATGTACAACTATTTTTTTCATTGTCGTTCTGAAAGAATCAGTTCTTCTTTTCTTGTGAGGGATATAAGCCAGTCACAGCTGTTCATGCCTGTAATTCCAACTAGAGGTAGGAGGAATAGGAGTTGCCTAGTAAGCTTAACATTAGCTTGAGATATATGAGCTCTTAACTCAAAACAAAACAAAAGCAAAAAACCAAACAAACAAAAGAAATAAAAGATCTAGACCATGTCTGCTCCGAGACACCCACCTGGAGCCCACAGTACACAGGAACCCAGGAGCAGTATAAGACAGGTTCCTTCTGTTTTCTGCCTGCATCTGGAACTGTCCTAGTCCCACAATTCTCTGTACCCAAATCCCATTGGGGAGAGAGCCGGACTCTCAGATGTGCAGATAATCATGAGAACTCAGGAGAAAACACCACTTCTTTTCACATTCCTGACCTGAGAGGAATCTGCCTGGAGTCCTCTGGACATAGGAATGGAGGAGCAATCTGAGACAGGATCCTTCCAGTTTCTACCTGTGCTCAGAGGTGACCCTGTGACACAGCTCTCTGTACCCAGATACCACTGGGAGAAAGGCATTCTCCAGGAGTGCTGACACATGGCATACAGGAGGGTCAAGCCACTGTCAGAGACAGCAAGACAAGCTAACACCAGAGACAACCAGATGGAGAGAGGCAATCACAGGAACCTAAGCAACAGAAACCAAGACTACTTGGCAAAATCAGAGCACAGTTCTCCCATCAAAGCAAATATTGGATATCCCAACACACCAGAGAAGCAAGATTTGGATTTAAAATCATATTGCATGATGAAGATAGAAGACTTTAAAAAAGACATAAACAACTCTCTTAAAGAAATACAGGACAACACAGGTAAAAAAGTAGAAGCACTTAAAGAGGAAACACAAAAATCCTTAAAGAGTTATAGGAAAACAGGTGAAGGAATTGAACAAAACCATCCCGGATTTAAAAATGGAAATAGAAACAATAAAGAAATCACAAAGGCAGATAACCTGGAGATAGAAAACCTAGGAAAGTGATCAGGAGTCATAGACACAAGCATCACCAACAGAATACAAGAGATAGAAGAGAGAATGTCAGGGACAGAAGATAACACAGAAAACATTGATACAACAGTCAAAGAAAATGCAAAACACAAAAAAGATTCTAACACAAAACATCCAGAAAATCCAGGACACAATGAGAAGATCAAACCTAAGGATAATAGGTATGGAAGAGAGCACAGATTCCCAAGTTAAAGGGCCAGTAAATATCTTCAACAAAATTGTAGAAGAAAATTTCCTACCCTAAAGAAAGCAATGCAGATAAACATGAAAGAAGCCTACAGAACTCCAAATAGATTGGACCAGAAAGAAAATTCCTCCCGTCACATAATAGTCAAAAACACCAAATACACAAAACAGAGGAAGAATATTAAATGCAGTAAGGGAAAGGTCAATAAACATATATAGGCAGACCTATCAGAATTACACCAGACTTCTCACCAGAGACTATGAAAGCTAGAGGACCCTGGGCAGATGTGCTACAGACCCTAAGAGAACACAAATGCCAGCCCAGGCTACTATATCCAGCAAAATTTTCAATTAACATAGATCGAGAAACCAAGGTTTTCCATGACGAAACCAAATTTACACAATATGTTTCCACAAATCCAGCCCTACAAAGGACAACAGAAGGAAAACTCCAACACAAGGAGGGAAACTACACCATATAAGAAGCAAGAAAGTAATCTTCTTGCAAAAAACCTAAAAGAAGAAAGCCACACAACACAATTCCACCTCTAACAACAAAAATAACAGGAAACAACTATCACTTTACTTTAATATCTCTTAACACCAATGAACTCAATTCCTCAATAAAAAGACATAGACTAACAGACTGGATATGTAAAGAGGACCCAGCATTTTGTTGCATACAGGAAACATACCTCAGAAACAAAGACAGACATTACCTCAGAGTAAAAGGCTGGAAAACAATTTTCCAATTAAATGGAACCAAGAAAGAAGCTGGAGTAGCCACTCTAATATGGAATAAAACCAACTTTCAACAAGAAGTTATCAAAAAAAAAAGATAAGGAAGGACACTTCATATTCATGAAAGGAAAAATCATCCAAGATGAACTCTCAATCTTGACTATCTGTGGTCCAAATGCAAGGTTACCTGCATTTATAAAAGATGCCTTACTAAAGATCAAAGCACACATTCCCCTCAGACAAGACTAGTAGAAGCATCAACATCCCACTCTCAGCAATGGACAAATTGTGGAAACAGAGACACAGGGAAAGTAACAGAAGTTATGAACCAAATGGTTTTTTAACAGATACCTGTAGAACATTTCACCATAAAACAAATGAAAATACCTTCTTCCCAACACCTCATGGCACCATCTCCAAAATTGACCATATAATTGGTCACAAAACAGGCCTTAACAGATGCAAGAAGACTGAAATAATTCCATGTATCCTATCGGATCACCATGGACTAAGGTTGGTCTTCAATAACAAAAACGATAGAAAGCCTACATACACAGGAAGTTGAACACACTCTACTCAATGATAACTTGGGCAAGGAAGACATATAGAAAGAAATGAAAGACTGTTTAGAATTTAATGAAAATGAAGGTATAACATACCTAAACATATGAGACACAATGAAAGTAGTTGTAAGAGGAAAACTCATAGCTCTGAGTGCCTTCAAAAAGGAACAGGAGAGAGCATATATCAACAGCTTGACAGTACACCTAAAAACTCTAGAACAAAAAGAAGCAAATACACCCAAGAAGAGTAGACAGCAGAAAATAATCAAACTCAGGTTTAAAATCAACCAAGTAGAAACAAAAAGAACTATAGGAGGAAGCAACAAAATCAGGACCTGGTTCTTTGAGAAAATCAAACTAACCAGTTAGCCAAACTTACCAGAGGGCACAGAGAAAGTATCCAAATTAACAAAATCAGACGTGAAAAAAGAGACAAAATAACAGAATCTGAGGAAATTAAAAAAATCATCAGCACCTACTACAAAAGCCTATATTCAACAAAACTGGCAAATTTGAGTGAAATTGAGTGAATTTTCTAGACAGATACCACGTACCAAAGTTAAATCAGGATCAGATAAACCAGCTAAATAGTCCCCACAACTCCTAAAGAAACAGAAGAGCTTAGTAAAAGTCTCCCAACCAAAAAAAATCCCCAAACCGTATGGGCTTAGTGGAGAATTCTATCAGATATTTATAGAAGATCTAACAACAATACTGTCCAAACTTTTCCATAAAATAGAAAGAGAAGGAACACTATCCAATTCCTTCTGTGAAGCCACAATTATGCTTATACCTAAACCACACAAAGACCAAACAAAGAGAACTTCAGACCAATTTCCCCATTGAATATCGACACAAAAATACTCAATAAAATTCTTGCAAACTGAATCCGAGAACACATCAAAATGATCATTCATCATGATCAAGTAAGCTTTATTCCAGGGATGTAGAGATGGCTCAATATGCAGAAATCCATCAACGTAATCCACTATGTAAGCAAACTCAAAGAAAAAAAACCACGTGATCATCTCATTAGATGCTGAGAAATTATTTGATAAAATTTAACACCTGTTCATGTTATAACTCTTGGAAAGATCAGGAATTCAAGGCCAATACCTAAACATAGTAAAAGCAATATACAGCAACATCGAACTATATCAAATATACAGTAGCCAACATCAAACTAAATGGAGAGAAATTTGAAGCAATCCCATTAAAATCAGGGACTAGACAAGGCTACCCACTCACCCCTACTTATGCAATATAGTACTAGAAGTCCTATCCAGAACAATCAGACAAGAAAAGGAGGTCAAAGGGATACAAATTGAAAAGGAAAAGAATCAAAATATCCTTATTTGTAGATTATAGAATAGTATACTTAAGTGACCCCAAAAGTTTCACCAGAGAACTATTAATCCCTATGAATGACTTCAGCAATGTGACTCGATATAAAATTAACTGAAACAAATCAGTAGCATTCCTCTACTCAAAGGATAAAGAGGCTGAGAAAGATATTAGGGAAACAAAACCCTTCACAATAGTCACAAATAATATAAAATACCTTCATGTGACTCTAACCAAGCAATTGAAAGATATGTATGTTAAGAACTTCAAATCTCTGAAGAAAGAAATTGAAGATCTTAGAAGATGGAAAGATCTCCCATGCTCATGTTTTGGCAGGATTAATATAGTAAAAATGGCCATCTTGCTGAAAGTAATCATTATACTCAATGTACCCATCAAAATTTGAACTCAATTCTTCATAGAATTAAAAAGAGCAATTTGCAAATTCAGTTGGAAAAGGAAAATCCCAGGAGATTGAAACTCTTCTTAATAAGAAAAGAACTGGGGAAACAGCATGCATGAGTTCAAGTTGTATTACAGAGCAATTGTGAGAAAAACTGCAGGTACAGAGACAGGCAGGTAGATCAAGGGAATAGAATTGAAGACCCATTAATGAACCCACACACCTATGATCACTTGATCTTTGACAAAGAAGGTAAAATCATCCAGTGGAAAAAAGTGAGCATTTTCAACAAGTGGTGTTGGTTCAACTGGAAGTCAGCATGTAGAAGAATGTAAATTGATCAATTCTTGTCACCCTGTATAAAACTGAAGTCCAAGTGTATCAAGGACCTCCACATAAAAGCAGATGCACTCAAACTAATAGAAGAACAAGTGGGGACGGGACTCAAACACATGGACACTGGTGAAAATTTCCTGAACACCAAGGGCTTATGCTCTAAGATCAAGAATCCACAAATAGGATCTCATAAAATAGAAAGGCTCCTGTAAGGCAAAGGACACTGTCATTAGGACAGAACAGCAACCAATAGATTGGAAAAAGATCTTTACCAGTCCTTCATCTGATAGAGAGCTAATATCCAATATATACAAAGAACTCAAGAAGTTAGACTCCTATTAAAAATGGGGTACAGAGCTAAACAAAGAATTCTCAGCTGAGGAATATCGAATGGCTGAGAAGCACCTAAAGAAATGCTCAACATCCTTAGTTATCAGGAAATCCAAATAAAAACAACCCTGTGATTCTACCTCACACCAGTAAGAATGGCTAAGATCAAAAACTCAGGTGACAGCAGATGCTGATGAGGATGTGGAGAAATAGGAACACTCCTCCATTGTTGGTGGGATTGCAGACTGGTACAACCATTCTGGAAATCAGTCTGGAGGTTCCTCAGAAAATTGGACATTGCACTACCTGAGGACCCAGCTATACCTCTCCTGGGCATATACCCAAAGAATGCTCCAATATATAAGAAGGACACATGCTCCACTATGTTCATAGCAGCCTTATTTATAATAGCCAGGAGCTGGAAAGAACCCAGATGCCCTTCAACAGAGGAATGGATACAGAAAATGTGGTACATCTGCACAATGGAATATTTTTCTGCTACCAAAAACTATGACTTTATGACATTCATAGGCAAATGGATGGAACTGGCAAATATCATCCTGAGTGAGGTAACCCAATCACAGAAAAACACTCATTGATTAGTGGCTATTAGCCCAAATTCTTGAATTACCCTAGATGCACAGAACACATGAAACTCAAGAAGGATGACCAAAATGTGAATGCTTCACTCCTTCTTTAAAAGGGGAACAAGAAAACCCTTGGCAGGGAATAGGGAGGCAAAGTTTTGAACAGAGGCAGAAGGAACACCCATTCAGAGCCTGCCCCACATGTGGCCCATACATATACAGCCACCCAATTAGACAAGATGGATGAAGCAAAGAAGTGCAGGCTGATAGGAACCGGATGTAGATCTTTCCTGAGAGACACAGCCAGAATACAGCAAATACATAGGCAAATGCCAGCAGCAATCCACTGAACTGAGAATGGGACCCCCATTGAAGGAATCAGAGAAAGGACTGGAAGAGCTTGAAGGAGCTCGAGACCCCATATGAACAACAATGCCAACCAACCAGAGCTTCCAGGGACTAAGCCACTACCAAAAGACTATACATGGACTGACCCTGGACTCTGACCTCATAGGTAGCAATGAATATCCTAGTAAGAGCACCAGTGGAAGGGGAAGCCCTGGGTCCTGCTAAGACTGAACCCCCAGTGAACTAGATTGTTGGGGGGAGGGTGGTAATGGGAGAAGGATGAGGAGGGGAAGCCCATATAGGAGGGAAGGTGGAGGGGTTGGGGAATGTTGGCCCAGAAACCGGTAAAGGGAATAATAATCGAAATGTAAATTAGAAATACTCAAGTTAATAAAGATTAAAAAAAAAAAGGAGAAAGTTGTGGGTTACCTCCAAGACTAATTGCCATTAGTACACATCTAAGAATATCTTGCCATGATCATCATTGTGGTTCATAAATGTCACAGCTGGGTAGGAGTGTTCATTGTTTTCCTCGCTGAGCAGCTTGTTTATCATATTCTACTAATATGAAATCTGGTCCTCAGGAAAGGGGCTTTTGGGTCAGTTCCAGCTTAAACCCGCTTAAGTCCTAGTCTAGAATGCATGGCATCTTCAGCAAAAGGGTTTTACTTTCAATTTCCGAGAAGTAGCAAGATCAATAATAGTGGTCTGTATTGTTTGGGGGGCAGTCTCTTGGACTCTGACCTGAAATGAAGTTTCTTATACCTAGTACTAAGGTTTGCTTTTTAGGTACTTTATGGCACTTGAGGGCATCAAAATCAGTGGTCGAGGTTCATAATATAAATTTATGTAATATAAGCACATGTAATATATAATAAATTATATATATAAATATATGTAAGTATATATGTGATTAATATATATTACTATTGATTAATATAAAATATAATTTTTGGTAAATAGAGAAAAGTTCTCTATGTCTTTTAAAGCACTTTTCATGTTAGTTTCCAATTCTTATTCTGTATTTTACTCCCTCTCACTTCCCCAATTTAAGCTTTGACCCCATTTTCCCACTTTCTCTTTTCATAACACCTGTATCCTGATATCCAACTCTAGAGCCGTTCCTTTGGTCTCATTTTACTTTTCTGGTTTCTGTCGTTCCTGTAGATTATATACTCTGATCAGAAGATTTGGAGAGAGGAACCATAAATGAGTAAGAATATGTGGTATTTGTCTTTTAAGTTCTGTGTCACCTCACTCAATATAGTATTTTCTTAGTTCTGTCACCTGATACAACATTTTTATGCTTTCCTTTTTCTTTACAGCTGAATAGAATTCCACTGTGTATATGTTCCATGTTTTTGTTATCCATTTATAAATTAAGGTATATTCAGGTTGTCTCTATTTTCTTTATTTTTATATTTGAATAAAAATTTAATCCCCATCATTGAATATTGGAGAATTCAAACTATGGCCTAGGAGAAGCACCTGTCTAGAATATTTCAGTATCAATATCCTTCTAAAAAGATAAATGCAATTGTCAAATTTCTAAATCTTGTAAAAAGAGAAAGAAATTGATCTTCTCTTTGGAGATCATCAGAAGAGCAGGTGGGGATACAACTGTATAATTAGAGCCTTTAATTAATATTTATTGATGATTTTGATATTAAAATGAGAAAATTGAGGGGGGAAAGAATGAGAAATGCTAGAAAAAATTTGAAAACTAAAGTATAAAATGAAAAAGGAAAGAAAATAATCTGACCACAAGAAGCGAAATTTAGAGGATCATTTGAGGAAGGCTTCTAAATGCAGTCTGTCAACTGAAATTCTGTACCACTGTCTTCTTGAAGCAACATATGTGCCTAAAGCTGAATACTATGCATAAAAATATTTAAACTGAATATCAAATTTATATAAAAAACCCACTATTGTTAAATATGCTACTTTTTTGCGGGGTGGTAGTAAATGTTCAAGCTGATACTCCCTGAAAAACCTGAACTAGTTGTTCTCCCTCTCTCTCTCTCTCTCTCTCTCTCTCTCTCTCTCTCTCTTTCCCCCTCCCTCCCTCCCTCCGTCTCTTTCTCTCTCTTTCCCTCTCTCTAACTTAGGGGCAACTATAAAAGGAGAAAGGTGAGTATATTCTGCCTAATAATTAAAGAACTTCTGAGTCATAAAGCTAAAGCCAGTTAACTTTTTAAAATTTTACTCTATAAGCACATAATCCTTGAAAAAGTAGTAATCGTTTCTAATAAAAATTGCATCTTTAGGAAAGGTACTCCTCTCAGAAAACAAAGGTATCTAAGAAGCTAATGCTAGAAAAATATGTATTTGGTTTTAGATGAGGCATTTAATAGAATTGAAAAACTCTTTACGTGATAATACATATTTCCTGAGAAAAAAGTCAGTTGTACTGAAATTTTTGAGCAAAAATATATTAATCATTTTGGTTTTCTGTGTGTGTGTGTGTGTGTGTGTGTGTGTGTGTGTGTGTGTGTGTGTGTTTGCTTGTTTGCTTGCTTGATTGCTTTTCTTTTGTTTTGCGATCTGGGTTCTCTGTGTAGCCCTGGCTATCCCTGAAACTCACTCTGAAGTTCAAGCTAGCCTCAAACTCACAGAGATGAGCCTGCCTATGCCTTCAGAGTGCTGGGATTAAAGTCTCTTTTTCTTTTTAGTTCTACTAATGTACCGGCATTGAGCTCAAACCTTGCTGTTGTGTGCTCTGGTTAGTCTGTTGGCCTCTTAAAAGTTAGCACTACCTATAGCTAACTAAGTGGTCCTCACTGTCAACAACAGCAACAACAGCAGCAACAGCAACAACAAAAATCCACAAAGCAAAACAAAACAAAAACCCCAAGTAACAAAAACCCTTCACCTCTGCTTTTTCTGTGCTTGCATTAAAAACGATGGTCTGCCCTGTGGAATTTATTAGTCATTTGCTTTTCCTTCCAAATGTGTTCTTTTCCTTCAGAACTCCATAATCATTTTGTTCCCTATATTGCCCAATATATCTGATCAGAATAGATTTTCCTTTCTTTTTTTTTTTAATTTAAGAATTCTTTTCTTTGTCCAAGGCACGTATCTCTTACTTCGAGCTAATTAACAATCTTTCTGGACTCAGAGCTGTTTTATGAGGCCACTGTAGCAGTTCTAATTTGTTGTCTTTGTGATATGGCTTTGGGGGAGATGACCATGGTGGACTCCCAGAGCTCAGCCAACATCAATGAATGTGAATCTGAGCCTGCCCCTCACTGTGTAGACACCCTGAGTTTCTTTTCAGTTCCCTAATCCAGCAGTGTTCAGCATCGTGAGTTTTGTGGAGTTCGGTAGTGGGTTTCACCAGCATCAAGCTGAAGGCTCATGCCTATTATGAAGACCACTAATGGGAGTTTGTGAGACAGAGCACAGTGTGCTTGAAAAATGCTGCACACATTTGTCTAATTGACAGTTTTGAACAAAAACTTAGCTGAACTTAGATCAACTGGCTAGTAGCATGCTTTCACTGATTGTCTAATCAAAAGCTGCTGCCACTCACTTCCTCTTGCTGTAGCCATCGCTTCCTCTTGCTGTAGCCATCCAGGCAGCCTTGTTCACATGAACATTCATTTATCTGACAGGATGTCCTTGAGCATGATGTCAGAGGTTTATGCAGACAACTGACTTCTTGATGTTGACTGTTGGATTGTCTGGGCCTACTATTCCTTTTGTCCTTCTTCACATGGCTTCAAGTATAGTTAGGAGCATCATGAGGCTTTTGAATCTCTTTTAGGTGATGGGGTTCTTGCTAGGAGCTGTGTTAGGAATTAGGCTTCTCTGTAGAACTCTGGGTTCCCTCAGAATCAGCCAAATTCCTGGGTACCTTGCTATTATATGCACTGTGTGCATCCCTCCTGGTGTGGAAAGTATCTACAGTTTGGCCTTTAAATATCAAATGTCTTTTCAGTTATGTGTCTTATGCCTTTGGTGGGTTACTCTCAAGGCTTTTGAACTTTGTCTCTGGATGAAATAGTGTCACCTTCTCCCAAAATGAATCTTTTCATGTGGCCAACTGGGTCTTCCAAGTGTTCAATACTATCTTGCTCCAGATGTATTAGATGTAAGCTTTTTGTCTAAGATGTGTTTGTGTGTTTATGGGTGTGCACATGCAAGTATGTGTGTGTGTGTGTGTGTGTGTGTGTGTGTGTGTGTGTGTGTGTGTGTGCTTGTAACTCTGGCTTGGTTGGCTGACCAGTGTGCCCCAGGTTTCCTCCTGTCTCTGATTTTCCAGCAGTGGGATTTGCAAGCATGTGCCGCCACACTGTTAAAAAAGCTGATTTTCAGTCTCTTTTGGGCCCCCTTTTTTTACTAGTGAACTGTCTCTATTTTTTAGCTATTATGAACAGAGCTGGGAGCAACATGACTGAGTGAATGTCTGTGGAACAGGAAGTAAAGTCCTTTGAGCATAGACCAAGGAGTTGTACAGTTTGATCATGATCATGCGGTAGATTTTTTTTTTTTTTTTTTTTTTTTTTTAGATTTTTGAGAATTCTCCATACTGATTTCCAGAGTGATTGTTTTCATTTACATTTATTTCAGTGGTGAATTATGGTTCCCCTGTTCATATCCTCTTCTGTATTTGTTGTTTTGCTCTTAAACATTCTGACTGAGGTAACATGAAATCTTAAAGTTGTTTTCATTTGAATTCCCTTAGTTGAACATGTTTTAAGATATTTCTTGGGGGCTGGAGAGATGGCTCAGTGGTTAAGAACACTGAACTTCCTAAAGGACCCAGGTTCAATTCCCAGCAACCACATGACAGCTCACAACTGCCTGTAACTCCAATTCCAGGATGCAAGTAGGCAGAATGCCAATGTGAATAAAATAATACTAATACTAATACTAATAAAAAGATATTTCTTAGCCTTTATAATTTTCTTTTCTGAGAACTCTCTATTTAGGTTTAAAGTATATTGTTAATTGAATTCTTTTTATATTTTGGATATTAATCCCTTTTCAGATGTGTAACTGGCAAACATTTTCTCCCATTATGTGACCTTCCTCTCTACCTGATTGCTTTCTTGACTGTAGAGAAGATTTTTTAATTTTATGATCATACTGATTTGTTCGTTGGCCTTAATTCCTGGGCAAATAGATTTCTATTCTGAAAGTCCTTTCATACAACTTTTGTAGGGTACCATCTACCTCCACCCTAGAATTTTCAGCATTTCAGATATCACATTGAGGTCTTTGATCCATTCGAAATTCATTTTTGTGCAGAGTGATAGATATGGTTCTGATTTCATTCTTCTACCCATGTACAACCAGTTTCTCCAGCACTATTTTTGAAGATGCTATATTTTCTTTAGCGTGTGCATTGGGCATCCTCAAATGTTATTTGGCTGTAGATCCATGTATTCCTGTTTGGGTCTTCTATTTTGTTCTGTTTATCTACATGTTTGTTTTTGTGTCAGCACCTTATTGTTTTAGTTACTATAGCTCTGTAATATCTTTCGAAGTCTTCACTGGAAATCCCTCCACCAGTTTTCTTTCTTTTCCCGTGAGTAGCTCTCTGGGTTCTTTTATGATTCCACATGAGTCTTAGAATTTTCCCTCTTTCTGTTAAGAATATTATGAGCATTTAGTTTTTTTTTTTTTTTTTTTGGTTTTTTTTCGAGCTGGGACCGAACCCATGCGGCTTTAGGCAAGCGCTCTACCACTGAGCTAAATCCCCAACCCCATGAGCATTTAGTTTAGATTTCACTTAGTCTGTAAATTACTTTTGGTAGAATGGTCATTTTCACAATATCAATTCTACCTATTCATGAACATATGACATTTTTCCATTTTCTTCCTCAATTTCTTTTTTTCAGAAATTTGAAGTTTTCATTGTAGAGATTTTTAATGTCCCTGGTTAGGTTTACTCCTAGTTGTCTTATTTTCTTTGAGATTCTTGTAAAAACCAGTATATCCATAATCTCTTTCTCAGCCTATTCATTGTTAGTATTTATAAAATCTACTGATTTCTGTAATGTGACTAATTATCCTGCCATTTTACTGAAGTCGTTGATTATTTTTTAAAGTTTTCTGGTAGGATGTCATGATCTCTCATGTACAATATAATATCATTAGCAAATAGGGATAATTTGATTTATCTTCTTTCTATTTGTATCGCTTCTCTTTCCTTAGTGCTCCAGGTATTGCTCCAAGAAGCATATTAAAGAGGAATGGGGACAGTGGATAGTGTTGTCTCCTTCCCAATTTCAATGGAATTACTTCAGTTTCTTTCTCTACTTAGGGTGATTTTAGTTATGAGTTTTTCATATAGAGCCTTTATTATGTAAAGGTGTAGGTCTTTTATTATTAATTATATTATATTTTGTCAAAGATTTTTCTTCTATGTGATTTTTGTCTTTATAACAATTGTGTGGTTATTTAACATTTAGTAGCTTGTATATGTTGATTCTCCAGGATAGAGGCAAGTTTAACATGGTGGCTATTCTTTTTTATGCATATTGTTATTTGGCTTACATGTATTTTACATCAGGGTTGTTGAATTGCAGTTTTGTGTGTACATGTGTGTTATCTTTTGGTATTAGAATAATACTGGATTTATAGAAGAGTGTGAAAGTACTCCTCTTTCTGTTCTTGAAAAAACAATTTAGGATGTATTGGTTGTAGAAATTCTTGAAAGTTTGGCATAATTCAGCTGCAAATCCATCTGTGCCTTAGCTTCTTTCCGTTAGAAGGGTTTTTATTGCTGTTTCAACCTTCCCCTTTGTTATGGGTCTGTTTAGATTGTTTATCTCTTCTTGGTTTAACTTTAGTGGTTTGGCCGAATCTAGAAATTCAACCATTTCTTTCAGATATTCCAATTTAATGGAGTGCAGATTTTTAAAGTATTTTCTTATGATATCCTGCAATTCTTTGAGGTCTGTTGTAATCTTCCATTATTCATTTCTGTTTCTGTAAATTTGTGTTCTTTCTTTATTTTAGTTAGTTGGGCCAAGAGTCTGTCAATCTTATCTCATCAAAACAAAACAAAACATCTCCCCTCAAACAAAATGGAACACCTCCCTGAAACAGCTCTTACATTCCGTGATTCTTTCTATTGTTTTCTTTGTTTTGATCTCATTCATTTCTGCTCTTGAGTTTTATTATATCTTGACATTTACTGGATTTTGTTTTGTTTGTGTTTGTCCAAAGTCTTGAGTTGCATCATTAAGTTGTTTACTTGTGCTCCTTCTGAGGTTTTAATGTAGGCACTTAGAGCTAAAACTCTCCCTCCTATGACTGCTCCTAATGTGCCCCAGAGGTCTTATTGTATTATGATTTTCATTTTCATTTAGTTCCAAGAACTAACATTCTTCTCTGTGACCTATTTACCATTCAACAATGAGTTATTTAAAGTCCACAAGTTTGTGTACTTACTAGAAGTTGTTTGAGATGAATTTTATGTTTTTAAAAAATTATAGTTAGCTAGTGTACACAGAACTTTTTTGATGTTTTCCACTTTTTGATTTTGTTAAAGTTTTGCTTTATGTCCCAGGATTTGGTCTGTTTTAGAGAAAATTCAGTGGCTTGCTGGTCAGAATGTATATTCCTTGATGTTTTAGTGGATTATCTTGCAAAAATTGGTTAAGTCCACTCGATATATGATATCATTTAATTGTAAAATTTCATGTTCAATTAAAATTTTTTGTTCAATTAAACTTTCTCCTTCAGGAAGTGGGATAATGAAATTGCCTAGTAGTTAGTATTGTGTTGATATTAATATTTGTTATTAATTCCAGTAATATGCATTTTATGAAATTTGGCTCACCCACGTTTGGTTCATATATGTTTAGGACTATGTTTTCTTGGTTAATTGTTCCCTTGATTAGAATGAAGTTTCTTCTTTATTGATTCTGCTTAATTTTAAAAAGTCTATTTCATCAGCTCGCATTTTCTTGGATGTGTTTTTTCATCTGTTCTCTTTAAGATGATCCCTTGTTTAAAGCTTAGTTTCTTAATTTCAGAAAGATAGATTCTTATTTCTTTAATGCGTTCATCCATCGCGTTTTTTTAGATTGGAAGATTGAGGTAAGTAATATTTAGGGTTATTAGTGAATGTGTGTATTGACTGGAGTAGTTTTGTTGCTTTTTTGCTTTTCGTGTTTCTGGTCATATTTGTGTTTCAGTAACTACAGCTTTTCTTTGTAGAGTCTCTTGGTGTGCTTATTCCTCTCTTCATTGTAGAATACTCCTTTATAGGATTGCTTTAGTTGACATGAATTCATGTTTCTATCATGAAAAGTTTTATTTTCCTTCTAACTGTGGATGATAATTTTGCTGGGTAAAGTTGTTTGTGTTACCCATGGTATTTGTGAAGTTAGAGTACATTTCTCCATACAGTCCTAGCTTTCATAGATATTTTGGGGGAGAACACAAGTGTTACTGTATTGGATTTTTCTTTTTATGTGACTTTTTTGTTTTTGTGGGTACACCAAACTTTATTGATGGTATTCAAGAGAGTAGGGAGAGCTCCCTAAACCCCTCCTGTTATTATGGGCATCTGGAATGGAAACTGTGAGGGAGATGTTCAGTGTTGGGGGTTGAGTTGGGACTGGGACTCCTCAGTACCTTAGGGCCTCTCTCTTGCTCTCATATGATGGCTGAGGTGGATGGTCTAGGGATCTTACTTCTTAGAGGCTCTGTAGACCATGAGGTGTGCCACCCTGTTGCTATAGCCATATTCATTGTCATACCAGGAAATGAGCTTAACGAAGTTGTAATTGAGAGCAATGCCAGCCCCAGCATCAAAGGTGGAGGAGTGGGAGTTACTGTTGAAGTCACAGGAGACAACCTGGTCATTGGTGTAACCCAGGATGCCCTTTAGTGGGTCCTCAGACGCCTGCTTCCCTACCTTCTTGATGTCATCATACTTGGCAGGTTTTTCCAGGCAGCATGTCAGATGCATGACAGATACACCAGGGGTGGGGGAGGAAGGAACATGGAAGGCCATGCCAGTGATGTTCCTGTTCAGCTCTGGGATGACAGCCTTTGCAGCACCAATGGATGCAGGGATGATATTCTGGGCAGTCCCATGACAATCATGCCACAGCTTTCCAGAGGGGCTATCCACAGTCTTCTGAGTGACAGTGATATCATGTTGTGGCCACAGTTATGAGTCCTTCCACGATGTCAAAGTTGTCATGGATGACCTAGGTCGGGGGGTCTAAGCAGTTGGTGGTGTAGGAAGCATGGTTGACAATCTTGAGTGAGTTATCATACTTCTCATGGTTCACATCCATCACAAATATTGGGGCATAGGTTGAAGAAGCAGAGATGATAACCCTTTTGGCCCCACCTTTCAAGTGGGCCCTGGACTTTTTCATGGTGGTGAAGTTGCCAGTAGACTGCACTGCATCACCCCATTTGATGTTAGCAGGATCTCGCTCCTGGAAGATGGTGATGGACTTCCCATTGCTAACAAGTGTCCCATTCTCAGCCTTTACTATAAAGTTGAACTTGCTATGGGTAGAATCATACGGGAACATGTAAACCATGTAGTTGAGGTCAATGAAGGGGTCCTTGAATGGCAATAATTTCTACTGCCAGATACAGATGAGGAGGTAGCCCTGGTAACCAGGCACCTAATATAGCTAAATCTGTTCCCTCCAACCTTCATCATTGTGTCTAAGGGACAAGGCTGGCACTGCACGAAAAGATGCCACTGCCTCTGGAACAGGGACGAGCAGAGATCTATGACTTAAATTTTTTCTTTTGCAGATTTCAATATTCCTTCTTTGTTCTGTATATTTATGTTTATGTATTATTTTTTTGTGGGCAGTTTCTTGTCTGATATTTTCCTTTGGTTTTCTATGCGTTCCTTGAATTTGTATAGATATGTGCATCCTTAGTTTCGAGAAGTTTTCTTCTATGATCTTGTTGATGATCTTGTCTACACCATTGGCCTGGTTACTGGGAAGGTCCATAAATTTGGAGCACAACATAGCCTTTTAAATCCACTAGACAGAGATAGAGCAGGGCATAGCCTGATTTCTTCAGGCTGTGGATTATGACTGCTTAGAGTAAACCATTATTTTAAAGGAGTAGGTGCATACTGTAACGGTAGAGAATAAGTAATTAATCCAAACTATTGAAAAAGTACATGATATTACATGGAAATGTCAGAACAAAAAGTGATTAATAGAAGATAGTATGGTTATCAGGAAAGTAAGTCTCTGTGGTGAAATCCTGGAAAGAAGACACACTAGTTTAACCACATGCTGGTCAGAGTTTCAGAGATTATAGAGCTTTTGAAATGTTGCAATTCCTGGGCCTAAGTACAGATTATCTTGTGTTGTTTTGGCCCCTTATTAGCCATTTATGACTAAGTTCTGTGTGTCATTTAACATTCTTGTGGCTACTAGGTAAGTGTTTGGAATGTACAGACTCCTAGCTTCTCCAAGCCAAAGGCTAAAAATGCTGTCAGATGGTATCTGAGACCCATGACTGACTGAGGCTCCTCTGCTTTGTTGTCAGTCTCCTTTTTTGTCTTAGAGCTTTCTCCTCACTCTGTTAGGTGCCTTAATTCTGATTTACCTTCTCATCTACTCATAAGAACAAAGGAAGCCGATCATATAGCATTTAACTAACTAATTAATTAATTGATTATTTTCTACATCTGGCACTCTCAGCACTTGTTCAATATACAACTATTGATTACTATTTAAGTTATTAAAAATTTCAGTACTGAAATCAGTGTTATGTGCGTGAGAATATAAAACGGGTTTATACAAAATGGTATTTATCCTAAAACAGTCTCTAATTTAAAAAGAACAAGAGAAGACACGAATGTTGCTATAACATTGGGAAACAGAGGAGTTGGAGTTGTTGACAAGCTGTGTGATCTCAGACAAGTTATTTTGCTTCCCCATTCTTTTACTTACCCATGTATAATAATGCTAAGCTATTTGGTTGGGCATTCTTTTTTTTTTTTTTTTTTTTTTTTTTTTTTTTTTTGGTGCTGGGGGCCAAACCCAGGGCCTTGCCCTTTCTTAAGCAAGTGCTCTCCCGCTGAGCTAAATCCCCACCCCCCCCGGTTGGGGTTTCTTAAATCTTTATCTTTAAAATATGAAGGTGAACTAAAAAAGTACACTAACCAAATGATTTTTTTCCAATGGGAAATGTGAGTCAGAAGCTTAGGGATGGGTTACAAAAATTCCTCTGAGCCTCTACAATGTAACTGTGGTGACAGCTATGTTTGAGAACAACTAATCTAGTAGCATGTAGTTTTGACATCTCATTGCCTTGAAATTGTAGAACAAGGTCACCTTAGGAAGATAGTAGTTTTATAAAGGCACTCTATTCATTTGAAGTCAGGAAACATTTTATCTCTTTTGTGACCAAGAAGGGGCTTGATAGAAAAGATGATGTTAAAATTGGTCTTTAAGACTTGGTAGAGACAAGGCTGCCCACTTTCTCCCTACTTATACAATATAGTTCTCGAAGTCCTAGCCAGAGCAATCAGAAAACAAAAGGAGATCAAAGGGATACAGATTGGAAAAGAAGAAGTCAAAATATCACTATTTGCAGATGATATGATAGAATATTTAAGTGATCCCAAAGAGTAAAGGTCCACCAGAGAACTACTAAACCTGATAAACACCTGCAGCAAAGTGGCTGGCTATAAAATTAACTCAAATAAATCAATAGCCTTCCTCTACACAAAAGAGAAACAAGCTGAGAAAGAAATTAGGGAAATGACACCCTTCATAATAGTTTCAAATAATATAAAATACTTCAGTGTGACTTTAACCAACAAACTGAAAGATCTGTATGATAAGAACTTCAAGTCTTTGAAGAAAGAATTTGAAGAAGACCTCAGAAGATGGAAAGATCTCCCATGCTCATGGATTGGCAGGATTACTATAGTAAAAATGGCCATTTTACCAAAAGCAATCTACAGACTCAATGTAATCCCCATCAAAATTCCAATCCAATTGTTCATAGAGTTAGACAGAACAATTTCCAAATTCATCTGGAATAAAAAAAAAAACCCAGGATAGCTAAAACTGTTGTCAACAATAAAAGGACTTCTGGGGAAATCACTATCCCTGAACTCAAGCAGTATTACAGAGCAATAGTGATAAAAACCGCATGGTATTGGTACAGAGACAGACAGATAGACCAATGGAACAGAATTGAAGACCCAGAAATGAACCCACACACCTATGGGCACTTGATTTTTGACAAAGGAGCCAAAACCATCAAATGGAAAAAAGATAGCATTTTCAGTAAATGGTGCTGGTTCAATTGGAGGTCAACATGTAGAAGAATGCAGATCGATCCATGCTTATCACCCTGTACAAAGCTTAAGTCCAAGTGGATCAAGGACCTCCACATCAAACAAGATACACTCAAACTAATCAAAGAAAAAGTAGGGAAGAATCTCGAACACAAGGGCACTAGAGAAAATTTCCTGAACAAAACACCAATGGCTTATGCTCTAAGATCAAGAATCAACAAATGGGATCTCATAAAACTGCAAAGCTTCTGTAAGTCAAAGGACACTGTGGTTAGAACAAAATGGCAACCAACAGATTGGGAAAAGATCTTTACCAATCCTATTACTGATAGAGGGCTTATATCCAAAATATACAAAGAACTCAAGAAGTTAGACTGCAGGGAGACAAATAACCCTATTAAAAATGGGATTCAGAGCTAAAGAAAGAATTCACAGCTGAGGAATATCGAATGGCTGAGAAACACCTAAAGTAAAGTTCAACATCTTTAGTCATAAGGGAAATGCAAATCTAGACAACCCTGAGATTTCACCTCACACCAGTGAGAATGGCTAAGATCAAAAACTCAGATGACAGCAGATACTGGCGAGGATGTGGAGAAAGAGAACACTCCTCCATTGTTGGTGGGATTGCAGACTGGTACAACCATTCTGGAAATCAGTCTGGAGGTTCCTCAGAAAATTGGACATTGCACTACCTGAGGACCCAGCTATACCTCTCCTGGGCATATACCCAAAAGATGCTCAACATACAACAAAGACACATGCTCCACTATGTTCTTGGCAGCCTTATTTATAATAGCCAGAAGCTGGAAAGAACCCAGATATCCTTCAACAGAGGAATGGATACAGAAAACGTGGTACATCTACACAATGGAATATTACTCAGCTATCAAAAACAAGGACTTTATGAAATTCATAGGTAAATGGATGAAACTAGAAAATATTATCCTGAGTGAGGAAACCCAATCACAGAAAAAAAAACACATTACACATGGTATGTAATCATTGATAAGTGGATATTAGCCCAAATGCTCGAATTACCCTAGATGCACAGACCACATGAAGTTCAAGAAGGATGACCAAAATGCGAATGCTTCACTCCTTCTTTAAAACGGGAGCAAAAATATTCATAGGCGGGGATAGGGAGGCAAAATTTAGAACAGAGTCTGAAGGAATGCTATTCAGAGCCTGCCCCAGACAGCAAAGTAGATAAGGTGGATGAAGCATAGAAGTGCAGGCTGACAGGAACCGGATGTAGATCTTTCCTGAGAGACATAGCCAGAATATGGAAAATACATAGGCGAATGCCAGAAGCAAACTACTGAACTGAGAACGGCACCCCCGTTGAAGGAATCAGAGAAAGGACTGAAAGAGCCGAAGGGGCTCGAGACCCCATATGAACAACAACGCCAACCAACCAGAGCTTCCAGGGACTAAGCTACTACCTAAAGACTATACATGGACTGACCCTGGACTCTGACCTCATAGGTAGCAATGAATAGCCTAGTAAGAGCACCAGTGGAAGGGAAGCCCTTGGTCCTGCCAAGACTGAACCCCCAGTGAACATGATTGTTGGGGGGAGGCCGGTAATAGGGGGAGGATGGGGAGGGGAACCCATATAGAGGGGGAGGAAGAGGGTTAAGGGGATGTTGGCCTGGAAACCGGGAAAGGGAATAACATTTGAAATGTAAATAAGAAATACCCAATTTCATAAAGATGGAGGAAAAAAAAGACTCGGTAGGGATATGGGTAAGTGCAGGTTTCCTTGGTATTTAGTGTAACTTAGTTACATATATACGGCAGCACCTGTTTGATACAATGGACCATGGTTCTGAATTTCTTTTTTTGCTCTCATAATTGTTTTTCTTTTGTAGATGAATTATTTTATGGCATCAGATTGCTTTCTGGAATTGCAGCATGTGGTCAGGTCAGGCACCACAAGATTTCTTCATGAAATAAAAGAGCACAACTTTCCTCAAGCCTCTAGGGGTTGTGCCCTTTGGGATCCACTTAAGCTAGTCCTGATTGGACTTCTGGCTTGATATAAAGACAATCAGGACCACTATGTTATTTAAAATAATAGATTTATTTCAGAATTATTATTATTAAAGCAAAGTTGACTTTTTTGTTTAGATGAAACCATATAAAGGCAACATTCTGAGTAAATTATATAGCATCCATTTGATGAAATAATGAGCCTAAGTTTAGGGGATGAAAGTAATGATCTAATGCAATATTTAGAATGAGTGTTTAGTATGTAGTTATTAACCTAAAAGTCACATCCTGCATTCTTTTAATTTGTGAAAAATTTGTCACTAATTGCCCAAGAAACCTCTGATTTTTCATACAAAATCACCTCATAGCTGTTGACTTTCTCCCCCTTCTCCTGCCTTAAAATATAGCCCTATAAACAGTGGATTACTCTTAGATTTGTGTGCCCCCTCTAAATACTGAACTGCTAAGTTTAGCCCCATTGCTGTTTTTCAAAAATAGAATTCTCTCTCCTTCCAGCTTTGTTTTTGAGAAGCTACCAACAAATCACAGTTTTATTTTAATGACAACTGGTTCAAAATCTTATTTAACCTTTCTACCCATTGAGAACCTGCTAATTTTGAAACATTTTGAAGCTTAATTACTGATTTGTGGAGGAAATGGATATTATCTTTCATTTCGAAGCTCTTTGAGAGATAAGTTCTGGTCTTTAATTCAAATTCACCCTAAATGAGGCAGGGTCAGGCAAAAAGAAATCAAAAATTGAGAGGACAGTAGGGTTATCTCTTGTGCCTCAGGCCAACCTGGTCTTCAAACTAAGTTCCAAGACATCCAGGCCTATGTAGAGACTCCCTCTCCCTCTCCGTCTTCCTCCCCCTTTCCTTCTCCATTCTCCTCCCTCTCCTGTCTTTCCCTCACCGCCACCCCCTCCACACACTCACACAAACATACATGAAAAGGAAAAAATAAGGTATATAAGAAGTAAAGTAGCCAGGTTAATACCCACCCCTGAGTCTACACATTACTCAGCTCATTTTAGGATTTGCTGATCTTCTTGTGATCATCACCTAATCTACTGTTTCATGTGTCTTTGCTTATAAAAGTGTAGCAAACATTTGTTGACTTTGAAATGAAAAATAGACTTTAGTAATTTCCTGCAGTAGTTACCTTTATGAATTTAAATTCTTGGCCTCTAGTATTTTCAGAGTGTCTTAAGAGAGTGACTTTTTTCTTCCATTGGTGTTTCTTTGAAAGAGAAAATAAAAAGACCTCAAAAGAGATATATGAAAGAGAAATCTGTCTTATCAACTTCAGACTTTAGAAAATGTCCCCAAATTCAGGAAGATGAATCACAAGACAATGTCCACTATTGCGTCTCTTCTGTATTAGTATTTGATAGCTAAAGGAATAGTATTGTTAGATGTGCAGATGTTAATTGTAAAATTTGAGATCATTTACTATTTTGCAAATGTGTGTTCTGTGTTCAAAACTGTCTGTGGTTACAACATATGTTTCATCCAAAGGACTTGGGCTATTATCATTCTATACATTAGGATTTCAAAAGCTTTTTTATTTGATTTTGAAATACTTTAAAACCCACAAATTTAGCTAAAATGATCATAAGTTTATAGAGAAAGTACTTGAGGGTCAAAGGAGTTAAACGAGATCCCAACCATCATCTACCTCTTTGGGTGTTGGCAAAACTTAGAAACAGTGACTCTGGCCTTCCATTCCAGGGTATTTTTACTACAAAATGTTCTTTTGATTTTGCATTTTGAAAGACACAGAAGTGATCTGTGAAATGGTGATTAGCGCTAGGCAGCCCAAGCAGCCCTGGAGTGCTTTATGGTTCAAATGCCCAAGACCAGATGGAAGTCCAGAAGTGGATGACTCAGAATTTATTAGTTTTGCCACCTGGGTAGTACAGCCGAACCAGCTGCCACAAGGCAGTTCCAATTTCAGCAAAGCAGTAAATGAATACAAAAATGAGAGTCAGTCTCCATATGAAAGGAAAATGGCTGATACAGCAGCAAGATTCACTCAGCATGATTCCTATTGATATCTCTTGTAGGAGGTACCATTCCCATGCCTATCATAACGCAAGAAATGCTTATGGCCCCTTGCCCTGAAAAAAATCAACATCAAAGTTGTTCCAGAAACTACTGTCAGTTTGGGGTATACTTAGATTATAGGCCGAATTCGTTCCCAGTCACATCTGATGATCTGGAAGAGGAATAATAATGATATAGCCAATGCAGTGTGACAGCTGTGTTATGAATTCAGGGGGTTTTCCTTGTGAATTATGAAATATCATTTATTAACTTTTTAAAATTCCAATTCCTGGAGGCTTAAATATCCAGGGATCCTAAGATCCCTATGGGTGGTCATAGAAATCTTTACACTATTCTCATGTTTTCCTTGTAGACTTGCAAGTTTATAGCTTGTGCCTATACTCCCAGTACACAGTAGGACGAGGCAGGAGGATTGCTGCAAGCTTGACGCTAGCCTGGGTTATAAAGTTTGTTCCAGGACAGTCTGATTTATAGATTGAGGTTGTATGTCAAGTCTTAAAATAACCAACAAACCAATGAAAATCAAAGTAAGAAGGTTTTCAAGATCTGTCCATGGAAGAAGGCTAAAGCAAGGTTTCAGATGATGTTTAAACAGGCCTATGGTGCTCAGACACAAAAGGAACCGAATAATGAGGGCAGGGAATCAGATTAAGTTGAGAGAGACACAGGATTTTTGCTTAAATGAGGAAAGTTTATAAATGAGTTAAAGAATCTTGTTTTATTTTTTTATGTAAAAAGATGCTTGGGCATTTTTCAAAACTCAACTAAACTGGCTTACTACAAGTTTGGCATTATTTCTCTTTGTTTGTTGAAAAGCTTACAAGATTGTAGCACCTTACTTTGGTTTACTGGCCTTTGTGATGGTGCATGATGCATGCTTTTTGGTGTCGTGGTGAAAGGAAATAAGAGCAGAGCTGAGAAGGGAGTTCATCTCCTAGTTGCACTTTGTTGCAAGCTAGACCAAGGTGACCTTGGCTTGGCTGACATCTGCCTTCAGATGGCTTTTTCAGGAGATGAATTTTTGTGTGTTTATATTTTTAAACTGATCATTACTTAGTCATGCAATAATGTAATCCTGTTCTCTCTGTGCAAAGACAATACAACACCTGTATGTTATCACTGGATTGGGGTCTTTTTCCATATAGGATGACATGAAGGGAAGTGGCTTTATATTATAACATTTTGCTTACAAATACAGGTAAATGATTCACTTTCTTCCTATTTTCATTCTGGCAGGTGGCATGTTTGACCCAAGTAGCTGCCAATTATCTTATTGGACAAAAGGAAGCCAAACGCTGGGGCACAGCTCACGGCAGTATTGTTCCGTATCAGGTACCAGTTAGCTTCCTGTTTACATAACCTCCAGATCTGTACAAACAAACAAGCTTTTACAAACCCTTCATGACTGTTCTATAATGTAGCTCTGCTTGTTACAGCAAGGTTCTATTTTTCTCTTTAATTTTTTTATGCCATATTTCTTCAGAAGGTTTGTAACAAGATACTTATGTGGGTTGAAGGCACTTACAGAAAGGGAGTTACATTGGGGCTAATAATGAGTTTTTTCTCTTATTTTCTCTCTCTCTTTCTCTGTCTGTCTCTCTCTCCTCCTTCCTTCTTTTCCCTGCCTTGCTCTCACTTTCTTTTTTCTTCTCTCCTCTAAAAACCTTTGTCAAGCCATTGACTATAGCTACTCCATTATCCTGGCTATAAAACAAATGTTACCTTCTCCATCTGACAATAATATCCTCACAGGGTTAGACTGAAGTGAAAATTCGCGTGTGATGGATCTTCATCCTGGGAGAAAAACAGATGGTTTAAGAGCTGCTGTTCTTTATTAAGTGTCTAAACTTATCCTCAGAAATTCTGGACTTTGGCTAGTGCAAATGAATATGTGAAGAAACTGTGATCCTTTAAAAATAACAAAAACTACTGCTTTTTCCAAGCCACTAGCTTTAGCTTGGCCTGGTTGCTTACTTCTTTGCATTTCTGCATATATTTGTCTAACTTCCCATACTTCATCATGAGTTTAAGAGTAGCAGGGCCTTTCTCATCTTTTATTATATGCAGTAGAAATGCAGACTAGAAATACTCTGGAATTATCTTCTGAATAAAGGAGTGGGTCTTATTCCAGCTAGTTCAGTCTGTGTGTGTGTGTGTGTGTGTGTGTGTGTGTGTGTGTGTGTGTGTGTGTGTTAAGATTTATTTGTTATATATACAGCATTCTACTGTCATGTACACCTGTAGGCCAGAAGAGGGCACTAGATCTCATTATAGATGGTTATGAGCCACCATGTGGTTGCTGGGAATTGAACTCAGGACCTCTGGAAGAGGACTGTGCTCTTGACCTCTGAGCCATTTCTCCAGCCCTCAATATGTGTATTCTTGACAGGAAACATAAACTTGGGATTTTTCATTTGCTAGGAAATCCATCAGTGTTTCAGTCATCATTTTAATGTTAAGAGATTATTTCTTTGGGCAGCGCTAGTTTCATTTTTTTCTACTTTAATCCAAATTTGAGGAACGCATAATTCAGTGTGAGGTAAGCATATTTTCCTCTCATTCTGTTTATGGTTTTTTAAAAAAATTTGTTGCCCCCTTCCTGGTTACCTCCTCCAAGAGTTCTTCACTCCATCATTCTCCCCTTGCTTCTGGAGGGTGCTCTCCCACACTGACTCACCCTCACCTCACCTCACTCCCTGTATCCCTCTTCCCTGAGGCATCAAGTCTTTTGAGGATTAGGCACATCCTTTGCTACTGATGCCAGAAAAGGTTGTCCTCTGAAACATATGTGCTCGGCGCCACAGAACAAGCCATGTATGCTTTTTGGTTGGTGGCTTAGTCTCTGGGAGCTCCGAGGGGTCCAGATGAGTTGATACTGTTGGTTTTTCTTCGGGGTTGCCATGCCCTTTAGCTCCTTCAATTCTCCTAACTCTTCCACACAGGGCACTGACGTCAATCCAATGCTTAATTTTAAGTATCTGCATCTGTCACAATCAGCTGATGGTAGACCTCTCAGAGGACAGTTATGCTAGGCTCCTGTCAGCAAGTACAATATAGCATCAGTAACAGTGTCAGGGTTCTGTCTTCACCCATTGGGTGAATTCCAAGTTGTGCCAGTCACCGGATGGCCTTTCCTTTATTCCTTGCTCCATCTTTGTGCCTGTATTTCTTTTAGACAGGAACAATTCTGGGTCAAAAATTTTGAAGGTAGGTTGGTGACCCCATCCCTCCACTGGGGCCCTGTCTATCTGCTAGAGTTGGTCTCTTCAGGTTCTATCTCCTCACTGTTGGGCATTTTGGCTAAGGTCCCCATTGAGTCTTGGGAGCCTCTCACATCCCAGGTCTCGGGGACTTTCTAGAAGTTCCCTTTGTCCCCATCCTCTGGAACAGCATATTTTTATTCATTCTCTTGGTCCTCTGAGCTTCTATCCTGTCTCCCCACCAAACATGATCTTACCCCCTTTCCCTTCTCCCTTCTCTCTTACCCAGGTCTCTCCCTTCCTCTGCCTCCTGTGATTATTTTGTTCCCCTTTCTAAGTGGGATTGACCAAGTGATCCTCCCTTGGGCTTTCTTTCCTGTTAAAACTTATTATGGTCTGTCGGTTGTATCATGGGTATTGTGTATTTTTGGTTATTGTAATATTCACTTATCAGTGAGTACATACTATGCATGTCCTTTTGTGTCTGGGTAACCTCACTCAGAATATTTTCTAGTTTCATCCATTTGCATGCAAAATTTATGATGTCTTCATTTTTAATAGCTTAATAGTATTCCATTGTGTAAAATGAACACAGGCAATAGGTAGAAGTCCTTAAAGAGGAAACAAATAAATCCCATAAAGAAATACAGGAAAATACAATAAAATAGGAGAAATAGTTGAACAAAAATGTCCAAGACCTAAAAATGAAAATAGAAACAGTAAATAAATCACACATGGAGGCAACCCTGGAGAAGGACAGCTTAGGAAAGAGATCAGGAGGTACAAACAAGCATCACCAACAGAATACAAGAGATGGAAATGAGAATCTCAGGTGTAGAAGCTACCATAGAAGATATTGGCACATGGGTCAAAGAAAATACAAGGTGTAAAAAGTTCCTAACCCAAAACATCTTGGAAATTTGGAATGCAATGAAAAGACCAAACCTAAGAATAATAAGAATAGAAGAAGGTGAATATTCTCACTCCAAAGGGCCAGAAGACATCTTCCACAAAATCATAGAAGAAAACTTCCCTAACCTAAAGTAAGAGATCCACACAAACATATAAGAAACCCATAGAACATGAAATAGATTGAACTAGAAAAGAAAAATTCTCTTGCCATATAATAATCAAAACACTAAATGTACAGAACAAAGAAAGAATACTAAAAACTGTAAGGGAAAAAGGCCAAGCAATATATAAAGGCAGACTATCAGAATTACACCAGACTTCTCAACAGAGGCTCTAAAAGCCAGAAGATTTTGGACAGGTACCATGCAGACCCTAAGAGAGTATAGATGTCAGCCCAGGCAACTATACCCAGCAAAACTCTCAATCACCACGGATGGAGAAACCAAGATATTCCATGACAAACCAAATTTAAACAACATCTTTCTTACTAATCCATCCCTACAGAGGATACTAGAAGGAAAACTCCGACAGAAGAAGGTTTATGGCTATTTTATATCTGAGACTTTGCTATGATTTCCTGCTATAGCTACTTTTCTCATGTTGATTTACCTTCTAGGATAATTACAACTTTGGAAGATTTCAGGTCACTTTATGGATGTTTGCTTGTCTAACTAAGTTTTTTTTTACTCTTTGTGTGAGTGTGTGTGAGTGTGTGTGTGTGTGTGTGTTTTGTGTGTGTGTGTGTGTGTGTGTATGTATGTGTATGGGTTTGCCTCTAGACTTCTAGTTAGAACATCCTTTCCTTGATTCATAGAAATCATTGTATTTTTTAATGCATCAGACTGGGTCTTATTACTTTCCAGATTAAAAATCTCACCCCTAAATTGGATGGAGAGTTTTCATTCTAACACAGTCAAACACAGAACCTCTTAGCTCTATGTGTAGACATTTTATCTTCTTTTGCCAATGACAGTGTGCTCTATCTCTCTTTCTTCCTATCCAGTCTGCTCCTAGCCCAGGGGTATGGTTAATGTTGGAAATTATTCTCAAGAGAATTTTAGAACATGGACAATGTTAGAATCTATGTGAATTCATCTCAAATAATCTAAATTCAGGCTATAGTCTTTTATGTATATGGAAAAAACAGCATTTTTGAGCTGGTTAGCTTTGTAGGATAATTCTAAGTTATATTATAAAGTATGAAATTTATTTTTGTTATTCTTTGTTTTGGTAAAAATAGAATATCCATTTAAAAGCTTGTCGTAGATCTTAGATCTTAGTATCTTTCCTAGAGAATTCTGGCATCCCAAAAAATAACTTAATTATTCTATTGTGACAGATAAAGGGATTCAGAGTCTTTGACATTAATTTTAGAAGGTTAAGTCTATAAAAGACTTATGTATTTTATTCAAGAATAGAGATGTACTCCATGGTTGAGTAATCTCATTTATATTAATGGGTACTGGGCCTATGTGATTGCAGGTGATTGTAAAAAACGAGATACCTGGTTTTTCATTAGGAGCATAGGATCAATGTTTCCTCTTAATACAGAACTGGTTAAAACAATGATTAAAGATGGAATGCAAATTTAACTTGAATGAAAACTAATATGATAAGATTGGTCTTAGATATGCTTTGAGAGTCTTGTCCACAATTTTTAAATAAACCTGAGGAATAGTTTCATGAGTGATTCCAAGATAATTATTATTTAGTCCCCATGATAATTATAGTTTTGCTTCTAATTTGCTTCTTATTGTCTGAGTTTTAAACCCAGTATCTATAATAGAGATTCAGATAATTTTGAGAGTTAGGTAATATTCTCTTTTGCTTTATTTAGTTGTTGATCTCCTTCAGCTAACCATAGATTTAGAATACACTGAATGTATACTTCTGAGAAACAGTAGTCCCTCATTATATGATCCACCGGTACATTTTTCTTCTAAATTCTTTGGCTAAATTTTTATATTTTGCGTATTTTTGTGACATGGTCTTGATATGTAGCATAGTCAAGACTTGAACTTTTGATATTCTTAACTAACCTTCTGCATAGTAGGAATCAGGTATGTGCCATCATGTGCTGGCAAATTTTTAAAACTTAACAAGTTAGGAAAAATGAGCTTATGAAATTTACAGGTAAACTGTAGAACTACCAATAATCATCCAGGCTTGTATAACCCAGTCTCAGAGAGGCAAACATTATATGATATTTTTCTTGTATGTGGGTGTTAGTAATTAAGCTTTACATGTGTGTATATATGTGTATGTGGAAAAAAGAAAAGAAAAGGAAAGATTAGATGGATTAGAAGTTGGGAGAGCAGGATAGAGGAAGGAATACTGGAAGAAACATCAAAAATTAAGTGTCTTTTGAAAAAGCCATATGTAACCTAATACTATAGAAGTTTTCTAACACAAACACATACCCACATACACCCGCATACACATACATACATAAATACATATATACATACATACATATACATACACCCTAACATACACTCATACACACACAGTATATTTAGAGTTACCTGCTAAAGAGGGCAAGGCCCCAAATATACAACATATGTGCCTCCTGAAACCCCATATGGGTTACCTTTTCTGAGTTGTTGGTCCAGGGGAATCATATAGATCCCCTTCAACATGACAGAGTAATGCCATTGATATTGTCTACCATCAACAATTTAGCTTTAGGATCCTATTGCAGAAGACACTACATATTTGAGTATAAGAACATGGAAATATCTAATTGATACTCAACTAGAAGCTTCAGTTCTACTGGCTAGCATTCATACTCTTGGAAAGTGCTATAAATGCTGCCAAAATGAAAAGTAAACTTCAGTCTTACCCAGCTCTGTATCATGTGAGCCATAATAATGACATACCATTTCAATATATGCCATGTGGTGCAGTAGTGGCACAGTGCTATGGGAGTAACCAAACACTTTTTGATTAGATTTAAGTACTGTTGAATGAGATGCAACCCATACATGACATCATCAATATGGCCAAGAACCTGTAACTAGATAGGTCACATGTCCCAGGGGAAAACATATTACTAGTATTCTACGTGGACATGGCAATAAAATAATTTCTGAAATCTTATTGCTATGTTTGTATGTTTGTACATTGCTCAACCCTTTTCAAAGGAACTTCTTGAAGTGGGTGGTAATTAATCCTGGTCATTATGTAAAGAATAAGAGATATTGAAACGTTTAGCACTAAAAGAACGTCTTTAGCCCTAAAAGGCTTGGGGAGATTATAAGAGTCAGAGGGATAATATCAAGGAGACTGTTTTCAAGACACAATAGGCAGATACTCAGATGAACTCACAATGATGATGACAGCAAACAAAAGGCCTATAAGCCTGATAAAATCTAAGTATGGAATTTATTTATTCTTCCTTTTGCACACTCTGTATTAATTTTCCTTTCCCATCTCTACTTAAGTCCCCACATTTTTCTTCCTACCCTTTGATAACATTGCTATTCTCTCTCCGGAACTCTTTCCTCTCAACTCCTCTAGTGGTCCCTTTCTACTTTCCTGGCTTCAATAGTTACTTCAGGTTACACACTGAAATCTAAAGATTTGAATCTAGAATACACAAATAAAAGATCAGGCAGTGTTTGTTTTTCTGAGTCTGGAATAATTCATTCAGTATAATATTTTCCAGTTCTATAAATTTACTTGCAAATTCTATGATTTAATTTTTTTTTACAGCTGAATAGAATTTCATTGTGTATTTGTACCACATTTTCTTATCTATTCATCATTTGATGGACATTTAGGTTTCTCATCCCTTTAATTTTAATATTGTAACCTGAGTTTATTCAAAATTCCCTTCCAGATTTTAGTTCTTAAAAGCCTATATTTGTATGCCCAGTGCTTTGGGATTCTGATATCCAACTCTCTTCCAAATCATTAAAAACCTATTCACAAGTATACTCATGAGGATAGAGAATTGTAGTGAGTACACGGAAGAACAACACAGAGCTTTTTTCTTTTTAATTGTTGAAGTTTAGCCAACTTCAGAACAGAGGTTTCTATGTTCTTTGTCTGCTAACAAGGAGGTTCACTAATATGTAGGAATTGGGGTCATACCACTGAACCTCAATTTCATGATTAATTTTCCTAAGTTCAGTCAGGTAAATGAAATTGCAATCACAACCATCTCCTGCCCTTTGAAGGACTATGAACGTTCATTCTATCATCTCTCTCTTCTTGCCCCTTTCTTCCTCTCATCCACTTTTCTTTCCTTCTTTTTCTTATCCCCTTTCCCTTTCTTTCTTTCCTTTTTTTATATTCAGAGGTCTCAGTGTGTTACTCAGTGTGTTATCAAATTCCTGGGCTCCATTTCTCTTAAATAGCTGTTACTATACGCATATACTACAACTCTTGGCTATTCTATAATTCCTTATACCCATTAGCCTTCATCACTTCCGGAACTCTAACTCTCCCAGGCTATTTATTGTCAGCCATTGGTATCTGTTCAGTTCTGTCTTTGATCCAGACACTTTCATGCGATGTTTCTTGGTGACTATACATTCTACCACATAGAGAACTTATCAAGTACTTAGATCTAATTTCTTAAACATCCCTTCTCACTTAATGATAATTTCCTCGTCATACTATCTTTTCACTCAAATATTTCTCAAATGCAAGAGTGTATATGGGTCATCAAAATATCTGGTATGAATTCAGGCTGGTGCTATTCTATGAGCATTAAGGTTCCATATTTAGACTTAAATGACATCATTTTTCATGCTGATTAAGCTTAAAATTCTATCCATTCTATACCTGCTTATCTAAAACACTGTCTCTTTTATATCTTGCCCACATAAACATGTGGACCTAGTTTACCTCTTTAAGATCTACCATCTATCAGGCTGTGGTGAATATGTATAAAGCCTGAGCAATGTAGTGAGGCTCTGTCTCAAAAAACAAAAACAAAAACAACCCCCCAAATCCCAGAACACCGCCACCACCTAAACAACAACACCAAACACCCACAACCCTGCCAAGAAAGCAGGACTGCAAATAGCATTCATGTGGTAGAGCATCCTATACTATTGCAGGAAATGAAAGAAAAAACTGACACACTTACCAACTAAAAGCAAAACAAACTAAAGTGAACCAAACCAAAGCCAGCCTACCTACTCACCTGGGCTCCAAGGCATGTCTCTTTCTATATATGATTCCCTTTCTTTGTACCACTGTGTTACAAAATCTTTCCAAAGAATTCGGCTAGTGTTTTCTGAAAGGAAGTGGTGCACTCACCATCTCTTCTAGGATAGCTTTTATCCTTCACAGATGAAAAGCTTGAATATCACATGGACCTTGGGCAGGCACAGGTGTCAGGAGGGCCGTGGACTTTCATGCTTCATCTACACTCCTTGAGCCTTTCAAATAAAGACTCTTCAAAGAGCTTTTTTTTTTTCTCCTAAATGACCTGATTAATCACACAACGATTCTTTTCTAGACTTTTTTTCTGAAGTAGTTTCTAATTCAAGAGGCGGAAGAAAAGAGTTACTAAGATGATTAAATAAAATACTGTCCTCTTTACCTCACTTTGGGTTTATTCAACCAAGGAGTAGAGCAGGAAGCTGGGCTTTGTTATTTCTGGGCGGGACATTGTGCTGTGTATTTAATTTGGCCAGAGAAGAGACTCAGACAGGCAGTAAATTCCAAGTGAGGAGAGACAGCACTTTGTTATCGTTCCTCAGACAATGTCCAAGTGCTGTTAAATCATGCAGATTAGGTAACATCGAGAATATTTTTATATTTTTTAGTTCACATTAAGAAACCCTTTTAAATGTCAGGATTTAAACAATACACATCTGTCTCTTTTTATGTGTGGTTTTGTTTTTAAATCATAGTCACACAAAGGCACTCAGTAAAGTGTGAAGATACAGATTGAACAACCGTGTGCCTGCCCTGCATACCTAACTTAGTTGATGAGATGGTAATAATCAGTAATGACCATTCTGGATACCACCGAACACATGGCAGATAATTGGGGCACATATTTATGTATGTTTATACTACATATCAAACTTCATTTTCTTTTTATACTGATTAAAAGGATATCTAGAACTGGGCAGTGGGGGTGCTCCATTTTAACTGCACCATTTTTGAGGCAGAGGCAGGCGCATCTCTGTGAATTTGAGGCTATCCTGGTTCACAGAGTGAGTTCCAGGACAGCCAGGGCTACACAGAGAGACTCTGTTCAGAAAAACCAGACAACAACAAAAGAAGGAGACCTAGAGAAATTAAATAAATTTCCTATGTTCTAGCCTAGAATCATGGATTTAGATTCTAAGATTTATTTTACCACTATATCCAAATTAGAAGTTCCAGTACAATGCACAGTACAGGATAGGTGTCTGTTTCTTTATTAGACAGGGAATTCTTCCTTTTTCATCATGTGTTTGAAATGAAAGGAAGCGTATCTGTTATGATTCTACAAGGCAAAAATCATAGCGTGGTCCCCGCCATAGAAGTCTCTCTGAACTCTGAAGTATGAAACGTTACAAGTCCCAATGAGCTTCAGACCACTGCTTCTGTGTTTTGAGCCCGCTGTGAAGGAGACAGTATGTTAGTCTTGCAAACGACAGGAACTCAGAAATAGTACAGCAGGAACAACTCAGAGGGCTTGAGGCTTGGCACTCAACCTGGAAGAATGAAATGAGACAGTGTGAGCTGGGTGTCTTGCCTGACTCCAATTAAATCCCAGGTAAACTCGTAGTGCTATAGGTGAATTGTCACTATAACTTTGTGACTATTTTCTGTAAAAGTCTGAAATAGTATCTAAAATCATATCTATGAAAACTTAGGAGCAAAATAAGTATGTGAAATTTTTAGTTTAATTCGTTTTACGTTATTTAAAGAATGAGGGCAACATGATGCATTTTTTATTTCAATATTATTGAGATATTGCCCAACTGTAGCAATATTAAAAGAATTTTTTGAGATGAGGAAGATAATATAGAGTGACTTAGTCACTAAAGGCAATGAGAATTTAGTTTAATCATGTTAATAAAGATGCAGTAAAACTCACAGTCAACCAAATGAAAAAGAACACTTTGATTACTATATGAAGTATTCTCTAACAAGAATGGGGGTCCATCTTTATAAATGTATATATATGTTCTTCAAAACAGTAAGAAGAGAAGTTTGCCTTCAGTTTTAAAAAAGCAAGAGAAAGGACTGGGGATGGCTCAATGGTTAAGAGTGCTTACTGCTCTCCTAGAACTGGAGTTCAGTTCCCAGCATTCATGACAAGCAGACGTCACTCCAGTTCTATCGAATCTGATGTCCTCTTCTGGCATCCTCAGGCAGTCACACACATTTAACAAACGCTCAAACAAACACATAAGAATCCTTTAAAGGATGGGAGAAATACGAACTATGTTACATAGTCTTCTCTAATAATTATTCATTAACTATTTTATTATTAAAATGAAGGCAAAGAAACTGCAAATCAATAAACAATAAATTAAAGACATTAACTGATGAAAGTAGTGAAACTTTTATGTCAGCGTTGCTCCTGATAGGATCATTTTAAAATAGGTTAGACTTCCGGTCTTCCATGACAGTCGTTCAGCATCCCAAAGTTCTGAAAAATCTAACGACATCTGCCGCTGATAACCTTTAAAGTCTCTGATGACCACCGAGTTCACACTTCTGTTAATTTACTTCTTTGTATCAATAATTTTTCTTGCAATTTTTTCTCAATGCTGTAAGTAAAAATTCATTTTACTTATTTATTTGATATAAACTCCCACATAAATTCTAACATACAGCCTGTTCTGGTTTGAATGAGTTACGCCTCCCATAGACTCGTGTATTTGAAACCTTGGTCGTCTGCGGTACTGTTTGAGGAGACTGAGGAACCTTAGTGAATCCTTGGTGGAGGAAGTACGTCACTGGGAGTGGCTCTCGTGGTTTATAGCCTCGCCTGCTTCCTGCTCCCACTTTGCTTCCAGTGAGCAAATGAATTGTGAACAGCTAATTTCTTGTCCCTGTTGCGGTTTCCTGCTACCTTGTCTGTGATGGAAATATAAGCCGAAATAAAGCACTTTGTACTTAAAAAAAGGAAGTATGAGTTACTGAGTTATAGCAAAAACATTAGATTATATTTCTTTTTACTTTATTTTGGGCTTTGTAATGTTAATAGTTGACTCAAGGGCCTCGTTGTGGAATGTGTACTATAGCACTGAGATATATGGGTTGTAGTGTGTGGGCTATACCATGTAGTCATAGCCCTGGTACTCAGAGTGCATTTCAGAAATTTCTGCAAATTTTAAATTAATTAGCAGTGGCATTAAAGTTCATTTTCTGGTAAGTCGAAGTGCTAATTTTGTGATCTCTTCCCCTTTCTTTCTAAGGTTGGGCCAGGTATCATGTATGTACTTCAAAGCTTTTGAGTGCCTCGATTCTCATCAATTTCAGATTCTTGTTAAAACAAAATGAAGCCTTCTTTAAAGGTCCTGGTTACTTTGAAATAAACTGGCATGGACTTTGCCACAACTCTAAGAAAATAGGTCATTTGGCAGTCTAAGAGGCAGATAAAATTAGGGGATATGTGCCAGCTCTTGGCATAGTAGTTCCCACTCTGCTTTTCCTTGTAAAGGCTTAGCTTTCTTTGATTTAAAACAAAATTCCTGAACTTTAGATAATTTCGATGCTCAAGGACAGTATACTGTGATGCTTAAAAACTATTTTTGATTTTTGAAAATCACAATGGCCTTCAGTTAACAACTGCAGAATTTTAAACACTCGTCACTGCAGGGCTAAGTACTGAGAGGCACAAGGAAAGGCAATGAATTAGTAAACATTTGGAGGTGTTTTGGAATTTCATCTGCTTCTCTTGCATTCTCAAGTTACACGAAGAATTGATATGATTGTATATTTCTTATGCTAACAAATGCTAAAAATTATCAAAAAGAACGAGTGTCATTTTGAATACGGAAGCACGATAAATAGCCCTCACGATCAGTAACACGTTAGTAAGAGGCATTACAACTGGGAGGTGATGTTAATGAGGGATTACTATGCACCAGTTATTAAATGCTTCATACATATTAATTTAGTCACACAACAGTCCTTTAAATAATCATGAAATTTATATTAATACTTATATTACAATATATTTCTGTATTTCCAACAAAGAAACAGAGGAAATGAGAGTTTAGGTAATTTGGTCACAGTCACAATTATATGTTATAACTGGGCCTAAACTTAGGCAGGAGGACCTGGGTCTATGACAGGCTCTGGCAGGATTTTCTGTCTTAATGTTACCTTGGAGAAAGAATTATGTGGCATTTTTCTCTTCATAATTTCTCCCTCAAGGCTGCCAAGAACAGTTGAAGAGGCGCAAACATTTCAGTTGCTTATTCATTACAGAGATCCTTAATTATTACTTAAAAGCAAATTTCCTCCAGGAAGTCAGGTTTTACATCTTCAGAATATATCTTTGATTGCATATGCTATAATTGTATTAGAATAGTAATTAGGTCAGCTTGTAGTGAAACAGTTCTATCTCTCTTTCCATCATTTTAATGAAAATACAATCTTTGAGCAATACACAAGTGTGGGGTGGTTTTAGTTATTCTTGAGATTTTCAAATGGCATTTCTATGAGGTCGTAGGCTAGGGCAGGAGTTGGAGACAGAAGGTATATGTGGGACATGACGGAATAAATCTTGAGAGAAACCAAGTAGACACATTTCTAAAAATTTTAACTTCATGTCAAAGGAAGAAATTCTATTTTTCTGCTTTTATTAGTTTGAAATAAAGGTTCCACTGCTTGAAAGAGCTCGTTTGTCCCAGGTTAGTAATTTTGTGTGAAAGGATCAGACAGGACTGGAAAGTGGTTTTTGTGCATGTTTGTATGTTTCAGGGATGACAGATTGGTCTCCTTCCTTGTTGGAAATTCTTTGTGGGTCATAGGCTTCTAGAACTAGAAACTAAGTCTACTCTAGAGCAGAGGGAGGCTTTGCTAAGAGGCGTGTGTGGCCTGCAGGGCTCATCTGTGGAGGAGCGATCAATTCGCTGTTAAGACACTAGGCTGTGGTGTCTGTGACCCTCAGGCTCACTACACCCATCCTTCACTCTTCCACAGACTTTCCAAGCTCTGTCTGATGTTGGGGTGTGGGTCTCTGCATCTTTCCTGCCTGCAGGCATAGCAGTGTCAGAGTTGCTTTTCTCCAATGGGATGGGTCTCAAGTTGGGGCAGTCATGAGTTGGCCATTCCCTCAATCTCTGCTCCGTCTTTATCCCTGTGCATCTTGTAGGCAGGACAGATTTTGGGCGTGGCTACAGGAGTTGGCCACTTCAGTCCCATATCCCCAACTGCTAGGAGTCTCAGCCAGGGTCAACCCTAGAGAATTCTGGGAGCCTCCCCAATTCCATGTCTCCTGCTAGTCCCAGAGATGCCCTCCCACAGATTTTTGTTCTCTTTCCCACACCCCTGCTCACACCTGATCCCATTCCCATTCCCCTCCTCACCCCCTCTGCCACCCAGTTCCCTCTCCATCCACCTCCGATGTCTATTTTATTTCCCCTTCTGCATCTATGCAAGCATCTTCTCTTGGGCCCTCTTACTACTTAGTTTCTCTTGGGTCTGTAGATTGTATCATGGTTATCCTTTACGGCTAATATCCACTTATAATTGAGTACATACCATGTGTATCTTTCTGGGTTTGGGTTACCTCACTCAGGTTGATATCTTCTAGTTCCATCTATTTGCCTATAAATATGTCTGTTTTTAATAGCTGAATAGTATTCCATTGTGTAGATGTACGTTTTCTTTGTCCATTGTTCAGTTGAGGGACATTTAGGTTGGTTCCAGTTTCTGGCTATTACTACAAAAATACCTACACAGTAAATTAACCTGGGCCCATGAGAGCTCGCAGAGACTGAACCACCAACCAAAGAGCGTGCAGGGGCTCCACTTAGACCTCCTCCACATTTGTAGCAGATTGTGCAGCTTGGTCTTCATGTGCATGCCCTAACGACTGGAATAATGGAATTTGTGAGAGTGTGACAAGGAGGCTGCAATTGGAATGTAAAGTGAAAAAAAATGAGTAAATAAATGAAAAATCATTTTTACTAACTTCAAAATAATAAAATAAGGAGAATAGACTGGTAATTCTATGTAGAGGTCAAGGTTCTTTAGAATAAGCCATCTAAGTCTGGATTCAGGCAGCAATTGGGGTTGCTGTAGTTTTGCTCTGTTCTTAGAAGTAACCCCAGAAACTTGTATTAAGATTCTGAATAGGTTTGGTTCCTTACCCTGGTAGATCCCTGTTCAAGAACAAATTAACTTGAGTAGTAGGAGAAAAATTGAGCTCTGAAACACATACAAATTACTACTATAATTTAGTTAGGGTCTAGATGTATATATAGTTCAGTGGCAGAATGTTTCTCTCTATGTTCATGGCTTGAATTGCATCCCAGCCTTGCAAACCAAAAACCCACGAGGGGTGTTTACAATGAAAGGGAACACACGTTGTATTCAGTGCTGAAGTGAATATGTATTGGAGACCCGAGCAGAGGGAGCAGTAAATATGTTGGGGAGTGGGGCCATGAAGTCTGAGCACTGACCAAAGTCATTTTAAGGATTCCTTTGACCCGTTTATCGTCTGAGGGTAGGAACAGATGTGAGATCTCTTGGGACCTGGCTTCCATGAGAGGTCTAGGAGTGGCAGCATGGGTATCAGCTGCGTGTTTTTTAGATCTGACAGGCTCTGTCTGGTTCACTCAGTGAGCAGAGGCGATTCATTTTCACATTAAGCTTTGGGAATCTTTGCTATAATTTGAATTTTCCCTTTTGTCATCCCAGAAAGAGTCCACTAGATGTCACTCTTGTAACCTGGTAATGGGGATTCTAATTTTCAGCTGGGCCTTGCAAGAATTTCTGACCAAGATCTTATTATTAGATGATTTCCATCCCACCCCCAGGGCTACTGATATACACACTGATTATTTAAGGTAAAATTACCTTTCTTCTTTGGTTCAAAGTATTCACAGTGATTCCTGGAAACGATTTTCATTTTGTTGAATTAGCACTGCTGTTCACTGCCTCCCACCCCCCTTTTTGCAAGAGTTAGTCTGTCATTATATAATGTTAACATGGGGTATGCTGCCAATTCTTTGACTAGCTTCACTGAGAGAGTACCACTCTGGGCGCACACACTAACACACAAGCTTGATCTCTGTGGAAATTATTGAGAGCAGATAGGAATGAAGGCTGGACTGCGGAATTAGCTTCAACCTGGGATGTGCTTGCTGGAGGAAGTGCCAGCTTTTCTGCGATCTTGGAGTGTCTCTAGGGTAGTTTTATAAAGAAGACTAAGTAGGCCTACGGAAAAAAGTCTAACTGTAATCTTGTAGGGAGTTAGCTTCAGCCATGGAATGAATGTAAGCACATTTGCAGGTACAGTAACATCCTGAGGGAGATTATATACTTTGAGAGATGTATCAGGTGCTTATGAAAGGACCTGTTAACAGCTGGTTAGGCCTGCATGTTAGAAAAGACAGTTGGACAGATTAAAGACCATGCTTTGGAAAAGCCCAGCCTGAGAAAGTTAGTTTCTTGAAATAAATCAATTACTTGCACAGTTCTTCCTCTTAGTCTGATGTGGGTTTTCATCTGTTGCAACAAATGTAGCAGAAAATGGAGTAAAGTAACAGGTGTGTGTATATCTGCCTGTGTTTCCTGAGCATGTGTATTTGTTCTTCTGGAGGGAGGGACATCCGATTTGTAACATGCATTGCTAAATGAATGAAAATGTTTATTCTAATTAATTTCAGCAAAGAAAAAATACCTATCCACATGACAGTAGAATAACTTTAGCTTAAATGCAATTGCCTTTTGTTGGAAAGGCAGTTGGGATGTTTTCTTCAAAGTTAGAGTCCTTACCAGGTTGTTTATTAGGACTTGGTCTTGATTGCTGGGAAAAGAATTAATTTTACAGTATTTTACCTAAAATAAATTTTTATATTTTCAAAGCAGTACTTTTCTCCACATCCTTCCCTTTTAATTGTCATTCCTGAGGCACAGAGCTGCCAGGAACAGCATCATACATTGACATGCTGTTTGGCTTGCAGCAGGGTCTTGGGAATTATGTACTTGAAACATTGCTTGATTTTGCAGATCTGCATTCATCTAAATAGCTGAAAATACGTTCTGACTCAAGGGTTGTAGCGATGAATTGGCGTATCAGTGTGTTGAATGTCTGTGGCATAGTGTCTGGTGGGTATTGTGTGCTTAGTATAAATATTATGTACAAATGTACTTAACAGTAGCTGTTAAGGCCATTTCTGTACCCACCCCAGCCATAGACCTATGCTTACTTGCATTTTTCAGCTATTACAACAGCCCAACAACTGTGACAGAAGCCCCTGTCCTAATAGTGTACTTTTACCGAAAGTGCTCCAAATTATGCAAAAGTCTTCCTTTTTCCTCAGTCTGGGAAATGTATCCAAGAGGAGAAAGGGTGTCAGTAGGAACAGAGTAGCCAAATTGAAGAGTGGCAGGGAGCTAATCAATCCTAGAACAAAATCAGGGAGAGAATTTCTCCTTACAACCTACATTGAAATCCTAAGTGAAAATTCACTTCTGTGTTTAAAATGGTGATCCATCTCACTATAACAGCACAGCACAGCACAGCATAGGCTAGTGTATAGGATTGTCAGTAGTATATCAAGGCTAACCCATGTTCTGAATAACTATTTTTAAGGTTGGCTTTAAGGAGAAATACAATGTGAAATGAAATTGGAAATCCTGCTTGAATTTTTGCACAATAAATTCCTGATTGTCCATTCTTTATTGTTTTTTAATATGTTGGGATATGCCGAAACCCTTGTAAGTTGGACTTCAGGAAGGACTTCAGGCTTTTAGTAGTAATAACTCATACCTTGACATCATTGGAATATTACTTGGGTAGAAGCTTTCCACTCTTAGAGACATACTGAAAAGCTGTCTGAAAAACAGCCTAAAAACCTTTTTGGGTTTCTATCGTGGACAGCGCTGTGCATTTCCTGGACAATATCTTCTGATTATTCATGATGGAGACTGAAACCAGCATCAGCTGTGTTCATGTGCTGTTTCAGATAGACAAGGATACAGAGGGTTTAAAACATGAGCACTATGAACTAGAAAAATAAACTCGTTTTTGCTCTTACTAGAGTTTTGAACAACACATTGTATTTCTTCTTGTTTTTAAAATGTGGTTAATATTAATGTGTACATTTGGCAATTGGTTAAAATGCAACTCATAAAATCTTAAAAGAGGGGAAAGTCACTCTCCCCCCCGCAATATGTCATTATTGTTTCCATTGTAGGAATCAAATTAGTTAAGTTCAGTCCTAGTTCAAAGAAATGGGGGGAGGATTAGGGAACAAAACTTATAATGGTGTTACTGTGTAGATTGCGAAAGAATCTGAGGTTTGTTCAGCAAATATAATGGTGCATTGAGGTGTAGTGTTAATGTGGGGGGGGGGCCGGAAAATGAGTTCACTGTTTAGTGAGTCTGTTAAGTGGCAGCTTAGGGTTAACCTAAAAATTGGGAGAAAGTTGATAAGTGCAGAGGAAGCATGGGACTCAGTCTGATTCAGACTTCTCTAGAGCTATGGTGGCAGGCTGTGGAAGGAGAAGGGAAAGGAAAGAATTCACTGGTATGAAGATGCCGTGATGATGACAGCTAAGCTACTCATCGAGTCAGGAGTTCTGTAAAATAGTGATGTCTCCAGTTTACCTTCAGACTGGGGAGAGAAACTATAGAATCTTAAAAAGAACAGCAAGCAAGCCTCCTCATTCTACCTCCCTTTCATAAGCTTTGCAATGTGAGTAAAAAGCTAATACAAACCAATGAAAGCTGGTGCTTATTGGCTTCAGGACATGAAGGAACTTCAGCGATGTGAGAAAGGATGGGATTAAAACATTTTGCATGGAGAAGTGATGAAAACACATTGTACAATACAAACTGAGATAAGAGTGCAGAGAACAGTGATGGTCGAAGAGTTTCTCTGTGACGAGACGTCACAGGAATACTGTCTTAGTGACAGTGTAGACAAGGGACATTTTAGCTGTTTTCTTTTAACTATACCTTATTTGAGCAGCTGAGTCACGTCATGGAATTCTTTCTCTGCAAAGTATATACATCCATCCATATGTGTGCATCATTTTTCCTGTGATATTCAGAAGATTGTAAGATCTCTTGGATTTTGGGCTCTTGGTCCATTGGACTAGGATAACAATAATGAAATTACAGTAACACTGGAAAATTAGAAAAATCCACGTTGTGAGGGAAGTCATAGCCTGCAACCAAAAGATCGCTCACAAGTATCTGTTTCATAATGCAAGTAGTTATCGAATTAGGAATATAATAGAATTATTTTGATTTGATCCAAGACTGATACACAGAATAACCTGTGACCCTTATAATAAAACAACTCAGTTATGTTCAACCTGCTGGACAGGGACAAAACTGAAAAAGGTCCCATCAGATTATCATTTTATCTTAGGGAATGGGACCATGATCCACTTAATGTGTGCTTTAAGTTAAAATTGAAAGTAACATTTAACAAAGTCTGTACCTTGTAGGATACCTGGAAATGCTTTGAATATATTCATGGAAGGTCAGAAAAATATGTCACATATCAAAGATGAGGGGCTCACAGGAAAACCTTTGCATCCATTTTATAAAGTAAAAGAAGCTAAAGTAGTGGGAAAAGTGGGCAAAAGAGTGTTCAAGTGAGAAAGGGAAGGCCCCCAAGTGTGACAGGTCAGGTGTAAATAAGAAGCCACTCTGGCTATAAAGGAATTCAAGAAACAGCACAAAAGGCCTGGAATCCAGAAATAAAAGCTGTTTTATCCATGAAAGGTAGAAGGTCAATGGGAAAATCAATGGACCTGCTTGATCAGGGTGCTCACGGGAAGAAAGAGGATCTGGAGACTCAATGAATGCTTCGCTTTGGTCTTTGTTGAAATGCAGAGATCCACTGTCATCATGCCTTTTGAAGCAAAGAGGTGAGACACGTAGTGTCAGATCAAATGGGTGTGAGAGAACAGGATGTTCTGCCTCGTTGAAATTGTGGATGTGTAAATTGCTGAAACTTTATGACATTTATCACATGTGTCTGAAGAAACTCAAGAGGGGCCCTAAATGTGTAAACACACTGTTGTACTGTTGTTCACAGTTGGTGAATTCTGTTTACTCTTGCTTGCATTCTCTTGAAGCCTTCTGAGGAAGTCCTACAGTTTATGGACTGTTGAATCTGATTCATACTGATGGATCCCACAAGATGTAGGACCACAGGGCACTCGGTATAATGAATGCAGAAAAGCATTCTGTTTTCTATAATATGTTGGAGCTGTTTGAAAGGATAACTAAATAAGAACCAGGAAGAAAACCCAAATATCATTTGTTTAGACTTTTAAAGAGCTAGTTAGAGAGTTTTACAAAAAAAGCTATGGTTTAAGAAGAATATTTTGCCACATATAGGTATTATAGAGGGGCAAGGAAGACCAAGTCAGCCTGCTGCTGCTACAGATGTGCAAATGGAGCCTCCAAACAGGGATTCAGGTGGTCTTCTTAATTAATTAAACACATTTATAGATGCCCTGGAAGAGCAAGTGCATGGAGAAGTTTCTAAGGTCACAGGACTAAGCTCTTCTTGCTAGAGAACTTCTAAATCAACAAGAATAAGCCATTAGAAGTTTATATAAGGAAACAGGAAAGTGGCAGAGAAATGCTCTCCATTTAGGAATAAAAGAAATCAGACTAAGCTTGTAAAAATATGAACTCAGAATTAGTAAGAAACCTGGTTTTATCCAGGAGTGAGCAAAGGCATTAGACTCACTGTAGATGTCTTCTAAGTAAAGCCAATGTGTCTGCCCATACTTTTGGTTTTGGTGGTCATGTGCCAAAAGTGAAAATGCAGCATTAGGATCTGGTTTCAAATCTTAACTCAGTCTTCAGGGACTGTTGTGAAGATCATGTTAAGCATACATGGAAGTATCTGTTTCTATGGCTTATAGAGACGTTTTGAAGGGAGCTGATTACATTAGATTCTGGCTGGAGAGTTAGAACCTTTCTAATTCTCCCTGGCTGTGGAAATCCTGTGAATTTTTGCACTAGATACTCATTCAAATTCTCTTTCACTTAGCTCACTTAGAAATCACTTTTGAAAAGGGAATAAATTAGTTTTAGCAGCTGTCATTATCTTAGCAATTCATGTCATAGGAAGCTTCTTTTTTTTTTTTTTGGTAATATGTAGATAAGCACAGTGACAGAGAAGAAAGAGAACTCTAGAGGCTCTTGAAGCAAACAACTCTTGCATGATGTAGACCAGGATTACATAGATGAGATAAAATCTCGGGAAAATGAACAAGAGATAGATTACCAATTTACGGACTGATATCTTTAATTTTTTATGTTTTACATGTATTATGGATTATGATCATATCTACCCCTGTTCTCTCTTTTCAATCCTTTCTGGACAATCCCAACACACATTCCTTTTATTTCATTTCCTTTTATTGTTTTATAAACCACTGTGTCCAATTAGAAAAGCCTATATGAAAGTAAATGTGGGACTAGGCACTGGTGCATGGGAAATCTACCAGTGGCCATACTCCAAATAGAAAAAGATTCTCCCTTCCTTAGCAGTTATGTCCTCAACAGGGGATCAGATCTAATGAACCATACCTATCCATATTGGAATTTTGAATGGATTGATATGTGCAGGGATCACACTGACTGGGACTTCAGTGGGCGCAATGATGAACATGTCATATCCAGAAGACAATAGCGTTTTACAGATCACCTCCCCATTCTGTCACTTGCATTCTTTTTGCCTGTCCACTCTTCCTTGAGCATTCAGAGGTGTGTGTGTGTGTGTGTGTGTGTGTGTGTGTGTGTGTGTGTGTGTGTGTGTGTGGTTTGACATAAATCCCAATTTAGGGATAAGCATTTGCAGCCACTTATTCTCAGAAGTTTGATCTACTATAAATCTCCGTTAAGCACAGTAAAGGAAGATTTGATGGCCAAGGTTGAGAGTAGAGTAGAAGACCTATGGATATAAATGAAGAGGAAACTTAAGGCTTCTTTGAATAGTGAGTTGTGTTGGATGGTGTTTTGCTGGGGCAGACTCATGAAGGAATGTTTCTCTGAATCAGACACAGGTGAAAGGATGTTTTCCTAAGGTAAGCACATGAAAGGACACATGGTGAAGGATTCTTTGCTAATGACATGCATGTATTGGTCTGCCTTACATTGCATAGTTGTCAGAATCCATAGAGAAACACGTCAGAAAACTTCTGTGCCTTCTTACCTCTTCCATGGACTCAGGCCAATAGGCTGATACAGAATCAAGTGAAGTTTTGCTAAGTCAGACTGACATGCTGCGGCAAGACACATGACAAGGCTAGACCCATGGAGAACATGTGAATCCTGCTGACTCCTGCCGGTTCTGGTGAGGCCTGGCTGTTCCCGTTAGGTTGTGCCACTGCTGCTGCTATCCAGACTCTAATGAACTGGACTACTAATATATCTGGGAAGTGTTTGTGAGTGAATTGAGCTGCTGCTGCGAACCTGTGAATTGAACTGCTGATTCCCTGACAACACAGATGGGATTTGCTCCAAAGAACCTTTCTAAACAGGTCCAATTCCCTGTACCATAATACCCTTTCTTTTTTACTACCTCTGATGGGTGTTGGGCTAGAAGGGAGGTTAAAATGTTTAAGAACCATCATTAGAAGTAGGCTTTGATCTCGAACACATGGGCACTGGAGAAAATTTCCTGAACAATACACCAATGGCTCATGCTCTAAGATCAAGGATCGACAAATGGGATCTCATAAAACTGCAAAGCTTCTGTAAGGCAAAGGACACTGTGGTTAGGACAAAACGGCAACCAACAGATTGGGAAAAGATCTTTACCAATCCTACAACGGATAGAGGCCTTATATCCAAAATATACAGAGAACTCAAGAAGTTAGACTGCAGGGAGACAAATAACCCTATTAAAAATGGGGTTCAGAGCTAAAAAAGAATTCACAGCTGAGGAATGCCGAATGATGGAGAAACACCTAAAGAAATGTTCAACATCTTTAGTCATAAGGGAAATGCAAATCAAAACAACCCTGAGATTTCACCTCACACCAGGGAGAATGGTTAAGATCAAAAACTCAGGTGACAGCAAATGCTGGCGAGGATTTGGAAAAAGAGGAACACTCCTCCATTGTTGGTGGGATTGCAGACTGGTACAACAATTCTGGAAATCAGTCTGGAGGTTCCTCAGAAAATTGGAGATTGAACTACCAGCTATATCTCTCTTGGGCATATACCCAAAAGATGCTGCAACATATAACAAAGACACATGCTCCACTATGTTCATAGCAGCTTTATTTATAATAGCCAGAAGCTGGAAAGAACCCAGATGCCCTTCAACAGAGGAATGGATACAGAACATGTGGTACATCTACACAGTGGAATACTACTTAGCTATCAAAAACAATGACTTTATGAAATTTATAGGCAAAGGGATGGAACTGGCAAATATCATCCTGAGTGAGGTAACCCAATCACAGAAAAACACACATGGTATGCATTCATTGATAAGTGACTATTAGCCCAAATGCTTGAATTGCCCTAGATGCCTAGAACACATGAAACTCAAGACAGATGATCAAAATGCGAATGCTTCACTCCTTCTTTAAAAGGGGAACAAGAATACCCTTGGCAGGGAATAGGGAGGCAAAGATTAAAACAGAGACAGAAGGAATACCTATTCAGAGCCTGCCCCACATGTGGCCCATACATATACAGTCATCCAATTAGATAAGATGGATGAAGCAAAGAAGTACAGGCAGACAGGAGCCGGATGTAGATCTCTCCTGAGAGACACAGCAAGAATACAACAAATACAGAGGCGAATGCCAGCAGCAAACCACTGAACTGAGAACGGAACCCCCGTTGAAGGAATCAGAGAAAGAACTGGAAGAGCTTGAAGGGGCTCGAGACCCCATATGAACAACAATGCCAACCAAGCAGAGCTTCCAGGGCCTAAGCCACTACCCAAAGACTATACATGGACTGACCCTGGACTCTAACCTCATAGGTAGCAATGAGTAGCCTAGTAAGAGCACCAGTGGAAGGGGAAGCCCTTGGTCCTGCTAAGACTGGACCCCCAGTGAACGTGATTGTTGGGGGGAGAGCGGCAATGGGGGGAGGATGGGGAGGGGAACACCCATAGAGAAGGGGAGGGAGAGGAGTTAGGGGGATGTTGGCCCGGAAACCGGGAAAGGGAATAATAATCGAAATGTAAATAAGAAATACCCAGGTTAATAAAGAAAAAAAAGAAGTAAGCTTTGAAAAAAATTAAAGTTACATATAAACATATATATTTATATGGAAGTTTGACAGCATGACAATTTAGCAAAATAATAGTAGTAAAATTTCCCTTAAGGTTTATAACCTCTCCAACCATGGACTTTTGACCAGGTTTTCAGTGCCACGCTTGAGTTCCTCCCTGTGCAGATCAGGCCCTAAATCTAATCAGAAAACATCTGGTTACATTTATAGCAGCTATGCTATTCTTGCAACAGTGACCAAATACTGCCACGCAGGTTGGTGTTTCCGGATGCAAGGTCTAGATCTGGATGAGACCATGGATGATTTACAAGCCCAGTGGTCTGTGTAGTACCATATAGAACTGGGAAAGCTAACCATCAGAACGGAGTTTCTGATCAGTTTGTGGTTGATTTCTCTGCACTGGAATCAAAATGTGTGGTGGCTTTTGCAACCTAGAGCAATGGTGCCTTAGTCACACTGCTGTGAGGAGACACAAAGACCAAGGCGACTCTTATAAGAGAAAGCATGTAGTTGCTTATAGTTTCAGAGTGTTAGTCCATTGTCATTATGGTGGGAGCATGGTGAGAACATGGTGGCACTCAAGGTGCTAGAGCAGTAGCCTCAAGTCACATCCTGATCCATGGGTAGAGGATAGAAGAGAATGTGGGCCAGCCACAGATTGGCCTCAAACATCAAAGCCCAACCCCGCACTTACTCACTTTTAACAGGGCTTCAACAATTGCTCCAAGGCCATGCCATCTAATCATTCTAATCTAGTGGTTCTCACCTTTCCTAACACTGTGACTCTTTAATACAGCTTCTCAGGTTTTGGTGACTCCAGACATATAATTATTTTTATTGCTTTAACTATACATTTGCTACTGTTAAATTCTGTGTTTTCCATGGTTTTAGGTGACTCCTGTGAAAAGGTTGTTCAATTCATAAAGGGGTCGTTACCCACAGGTTGAGAGCACTGTTCTTATCCTTCTCAAATAGTGCCACTCCCTGATGACTAAGTATTCAAATATATGAGCCTATGGAGGTCATTCCTATTCAAACCACCACAAATGGCAATAGGCTGTATTGTTTGGGGGAGACCTCTGGGGCTTCCCTGACTAATCATTCAAAGAGAGGTATTCCATGCCAAGCACCCAGTTTTGTTTTATTTTGCTTTTAAAAAATAATATTGATTATAAGAAAGCAGATTTCCATATGGCTTTGCTTCTTTTCATTTGGTTATTCCTTTATGATATACCTTTATTTTCCTAATCCTCTCACCCTTTTTTTTTTTTTAACTTTTTTTTTCTTTTTTTTCCGAGCTGGGGACCAACCCAGGGCCTTGCGCCTAGGTAGGCAAGTGCTCTACCACTGAGCTAAATCCCCCAACTCCCTCTCACCCTTCTTAAACTTCTCCCTCTCAGAAGGACCACTCAGCCTTCCTCTTGTTTGAGTGTGAATGTTGTATGTGCAGAAACCCCTACCATGTTTATAGCCTGAAGTTGTAGGATACAGAGACTGTGCTACTAAAGTTAGCTAAATCTGCATCCTTATTCCACTGCAAGCAAAAACCCCACCTACTTGTTCAGCTGTATCTAATAAACGTGCTAAGCTTCCAGAGAGCACAGAGCACCTGACCCTACCTTTCCTATATATGAGTCCATCCTTTCTTCACTCCTTTGTAGCTTCAGATAGGTTAGTCCCCGGAGCATTGCAGAGCAGGTGAGAGAGAAGACACAGAGCTCATCACAAGTCTTCATTAATATGATTTCATAATGCACCCTTTCTTCAGCTAATACTTCTTATCTTATTTTTTTGATGCTAGCAATTCTAAATGGTATGCTGTGATATTCCATTTCTGTTTAGATATAGGTATTTCCCTGGTGAATTGTGATAGCATGAGCTTAATATATATGTTGCCCATCTTGATACCTTCTTTCTAAAACTGTTTCGAAGGTGTTTATTTTCAATTTGTGTTCTTTTGTTTAAACACAGCTATGCACACTTCCCTATATAATTTGATGATTTGAAATGTTTTCCCTATCCATAGGCTGATTTTTATCTCATTAGCTGTAAACAATGTCTAACTTTTGATATGATCTCACTGAGTTTTTCCTGCTGCTTGCTTGGTTGAAGTCATATAAAAATTTACTGAGAAAATACTTAATTTTAAATTATTTTTGATTAAACTAGAGTTACATCACTTTCTCCCTTTCCCTTTCCCCTCCATGTCTCCCAAATACCCTCGATATAGCCCTTCCCATACCCCTATCATACTCTCAAATTGATAGCCTTTTTCTTTAATTTGTTTTGTGTGTGTTTGCATGTATGTGTCATACAATGTAAATATAAACTAATATGATTCTTTGAGACTGAACCAACAGCTTTGTTATTTGTCCCTTATCTATCCTTCTCCATCCTTTTATTTTCTAGTTTTAGCATTTATTATTTTTTATTTTTGGAAGCAGATTTTGAAAGAAAGGGTTGAGACACAGAAGAGCCTCAACGGCTGCTGCTTCATATGACGACTCAGTCGGTGATCTTAACGATGAAGATTGCCTTTACTCTGTGCCTATGTAGTTTTTCAAAAGAACATGGAAACAGTGCAACAGAAACCTCAATGGCTGCAATACCAAAGATGAGGATTCTCACACCTTTATGTCTCAGTTCATTACCTTCCTTTGCCTGGCTAAAATACTCATAGGGTCATTGATCTGTACAAAGGTAATCGATTTAGTTTCTTTAAGCAACAAAGGGAAGGATCATTTGTTTGATTTTATTGTTTCCCTTTAGTTTTGTTTTTTTTTTTGGTTTTTTTTTTTTTTGGTTCTTTTTTTTTTTTTTTTCGAGCTGGGGACCCAACCTCAGGCCTTGCGCTTCCTAGGCAAGCGCTCTACCATAGTTTTGTTTTTACCCAACATGGAATCCCACCCCTATAAATAAGGTTTCATGGACTCCCAATTTGAGATGCAGGGAACTGAAAGATGTTCCTTTCTCTCCTCAGCAGAGCATGGGAAACACTTTTGCCACTTGAATGTCCGTGGCTTAACCCTTAGACTTGGTTGCTTCTACGTTCAGTCTCGTCATTAGGAGAGGGAAGAGGAGCAAGGATCAGGGGCAGGAGTCTAGGTGATCCATCCTTTCCAGAACCCAAAGAATTTATAGAGAAATTTACAACCTCATCTTCATTTGATTGCCACATATTAACAGGGCTTCATTTGGGGGCTGGAGAAACATGTAAAAAGAATTGCCAGTTTCTACTTTTCTATTAGCTTTTTAAAAAAATCACCTGTAAAGTTGATATAACAAGTACACATGTAGATTAACCTGCAATGGTGATAACCCAAAATTTTTGGTGTCCAACTTTTTGTTTTGTCATATGCACCATTCATTGAATATTCAGTTCACAACTGTGCTCATTTCTCATGCCATTCCAGATTTAATTAGCCACTGTGGTTGTCTGACAGTATTCATATTTCTATATAAGTTTATGGTAAAAGTTGAAGTTCACTTAAGCATTTCTACATGTAACCTGTTGATGAATGGATTCATGATGTGAGTTTTATTTGTATTCAGTCATCTCTATTCTATGCCTCAACCATGATAAGCAAGGCTTATCCACCAGATTAGCTCATTGCTGGCAGTAGGGAACTTATCCTCTGTCATTGCTGAGAATGTTCAGCAATTCATTCCCATCTGCTGTGGGGCAGAACACCAGAAATCTGTTTCCCAGTACATGCCCTATCCATCAGGGTATTCTAGATTCCTCTTGGTGAATAGCTCCGACAGAGGCTTCTCATGGGAAAGACCAACTTCTATTGCAATAGATTTCTTTCTTCTCCCCGCGAAATGGGATTGAGGTATCTTCTGTTTGTTAACCTTCTTGAGTTCTGGGGATTGTAACCTAGGTATTTTGTGTGCATTTTTTTGCTACTATCCACTTATTAGTGAGTACATACCATGAATGTCCTTTGGGTCTGAGTTACTTCACTCAGGATGATATTTTCTAGTTCTATCCATTTGCCTGCAAAATTCATGATGTCCTTGTTTTTAATAGCTAAATAGTATTCCACTGTGTTAAATGAATCACATTTTCTGTATTCCTTCTTTGGTTGAAGCACATGTGGGCTGCTTCTGGTTTCAGGCTGTTATGAATAAGGCTGCTATGAACATAGAGCACATATCTTTCTCTATCGCACCTAAAAAAAGACAAATATCAGATGTTTTCATGATAGGGTTCTGGCAGTGATTGAAAAACTGAAAATTAATATTAATCTTGCTCAAACTTTTCAAAAACTTGAAGAGCAAGGGACACTTCCAAATAATATTTTGTGAGGCCAGCATTAACACAGTATAAAGGTAGACGAGAAGAAAATGTTTTAGGCCAACACTCTAGTTATCAGATGCCCAAATCCCTGGCCTCTTAGCAAAGTGAACTCAGTAAAACATGGGAAGAATCATGAGTTGTGATCAGCAGGAATTATCTCTGTTGCCCAAGGAAAGCTTTATGTGTATAGATCATAAATGTGACATACCACAATTACAGAATGAAGGATTGATAGTGTAATTGTAAAAATAGATGCGCTCTAGGAAGTGTTCATATTTGAAATACACAGTACTAGATAGACCAGAGATCTATGGATAAAGAAAAATCAAACAGCCTGTTCACCTTTGAAAACCCTCAGGAGCAAGCAGGACACCTTCACTCCAGGCTTATATTCAACAGAAACTAGAAATCTTAGCTGGGCAAGGAAGTCAAAGGGCGTCCGCAAAGAATCTCAAAAGCAGCATTACCTCTGCTGGGGGCGGCAAAATGGCGTGTGTAGAAAACTCTTAAAAACTATCCAAATGGTTGAAAAGAATAGACAAATTCAAAAATTTCTAAAATTCAGAATTATCAAATTAAAGTCAGCTAAATTTTTATATACTACCAAAAATTATCTGCAAAGAACTGAATAAAACAATCTTCAGCATGCTGATGTTCAGAATGCTGTTTTTCAAACAGTGCACCCCCTTTTCGTTAATTGGGTCGTAATTCACATAAAAGAAGAGTGCTATATATGATACGGTCCCTTCAAGTTCAATCAACAAAGTACATCAAGACTCATATCATGAAATAAAATTGAAAATAAATATTTTCTTTTTTCAAAAGAAGAAAGATAAGACAAGACAGCCCTTCTCACCACAGTATACCCTAGATCTATTTTCTTTATACTCTTATTCCTCATGCTTATAGCATCCTCATCTAACCTCAGTTCCAAGGTAAGTTCATGAGACTGACGTGCCCAAGTTAGGGATCTGTGTGTGTGTGTGTGTGTGTGTGTGTGTGTGTGTGTGTGTGTGTGTGTGAGAGAGAGAGAGAGAGAGAGAGAGAGAGAGAGAGAGAGAGAGAGAGAGAGAGAGAGAGAGAGAGAGAGCTCTTAGCATTTGCCTTTATGGGCATGGGCAACCTCATTCTTTTTCCATTTCCCATCCATTACCTGAACATTTCATAGTCTTGTTTCTTTTAGCAGGTGAATGAAATTCCATTGTATATCTGCACCATATTTTCACTTACCTGTTAGTCTGCTTATGCACACGTACGTCGATTCATTTCCAGCTATTGTAAATAATAAGTGAACACAGGCAATCAGGTATCTCTGGGATATTTTTCAAGTCCTTTGCATATATGTCTAGAAATGGTGCTGCTAGTGGTTTCACTCCTAGTTTATTAAGAAATATTTAGATTTCCAAGATGGTTACATTAGTTCACACTCACACTAGCAGAGCATAAGGGTTTTCCTTCTCCAACGCATGCCAGCGTTGTTGTCCCTGGTACTTTGGGGATGGCCATTCTAACTTGGGAGAGATGGATTCTTCAAGTAGTTCTAATTTGCATTTCTTTGCTGGCTAAGGATGTTGAAAACTTCCTTCCTTCCTTTCTTTTCTTTTCTTTTTATTTGAATGAGGAATTTATTTTAGAAGCTAGGCAGGACTGAGAACTTTTGAAAATGTAACTATTTCATTACATTTTATTATTTGTGCATGTGTGTGCATGCACACACACAATCACCATGGCACATGTATAGAGGTCAGAGGACAACTGTGGGGGTTGGGAGTTATTTCTCTTCTTCTACCACGTCAGTTCCAGAAAATTGATCTCAGGTTGTCATGCTCGGTGGCAAGACCCTTTATCTATTCAGTTTTAAAGTGTTTCTGAGCCATTCCTATTTATTTGCATTTTTGAGCATTCTCTTTAGTTCTCTTTAGTATCTGACTGATCTTTTGTCAGATATATAACAGGAAAGGATTTTCTCCTATTCTGTGGGTAGCCTCTTCACTTGCTATTTCCATTGTTGGACAGAGCTTTTCACTTTGATGAGATTCACTTCATTGCTGAACTTTTTTCTTACACTACAACAGTCCTACTTGAATCATTTTTATCATTTTTCTTTAATTAGTATAGCATATAGAAATTGAACCATTTCTTTTAGACTTTTAAACTTAGTGGAATATAGGATTTTTAAAGTATATGTCCTCACAATTTTTAAAAAATTTATCATTATGTGCTGTGATGTCTCCCTTTTCATCTCTAATTTTGTCATTTTGGTCTTCTCTCTCTTTTGATTAACTTGGTTAAAGGTTTGCAGTATGTGATCTAAGTTCACTCATCTTTTTTTTTGTTCTTTTAATGCCTTATTAGATATTTTTTATTTATTTACATTTTAAGAGTAATCTCCTTTCTCAGTTTGCTGGCCATAAACCCCTTATTACATCTTCCTTCCCCCTTTTTCTATGAGGGTGTCCCCCCACCCATCCACCTACCCATTCCCATCTACCTGCCCTGACATTCCCCTATACTGGGGATGTCCAGCCTTGGCACGACCAAGGACTTCTCCTCCCATTGATGCCCAACAAGGCCATCCTGTGCTACATATGCAGCTGGAGCCATGGGTCTGTCCATGTATTCTCTTGGGGTGGTGGTTTAGTCCCTGGGAGCTCTGGTTGGTTGGTATTGTTGTTCTTATGGGGTTGCTAACTCCTTCAGTCCTTTCTCTAACTCCTCTGATGGGGACCCCATTCTCAGTTCAATGGTTTGCTGCTAGCATTCGTCTCTGTATTTGTCATACTTGGGCAGGGCCTCTCAGGAGACAGCTGTATCAGACACCTGTCAGCATGCACCTCTCGGCATCCCCAATATTGACGGGGTTTGGTGGCTGTATGGATATGGACTGGATCCCCAGGTGGGGCAGTCTCTGGATGACCCTTCCTTCAGTCTCTGCTCCAAACTTTTTCTCTGTATCTCCTCCTATGAATATTTTTGTTCCCCCTTCCAAGAAGTACTGAAGCATTCACACTTTGGTCATCCTTCTTCTTGAGCTTCATGTGATCTATGGATTATATCTTGGGTAATCTGAGCTTTGGGGCTAATATCCACTTATCAGTGAGTGCATACCATCTGTAGTTTTTTTTTTTTGTGTTTGTGTTACCTCACTCAGGATGATATTTTCTAGTTCTATCCATTTGCCTATGAATCTCATGAAGTCATTGTTTTTAATAGCTGAGTAGTACTTCACTGTGTAAATGGAAATAAATGTGATAGGGTATATGATGTGAAATTCCCAAAGAATCAATAAAAATACTATGTTGAAAAATATATGTAATCACCTATTATCTTTAATTTTATTTAATTCTCTGACACTATTTATTGGCATTATTTCTTTGAGGTTTCCACATACTTCAATTTATTATCCTATAGCAAAGTTTTGTTTCTCATGTTTTTCCTTTGACTATTGTTGGTTCCTTTAATTTTCAAAATTTAACCATTTGTTTCTCTGATATATCCTAAATCTTGAAGATTGTCCATGGTTTTTTAACCTCATTTTGCTTTCTAAGGCTGAAGTTTCTTTCTACACAGTCTTCATAGAATAGTAACCTAACTAAGAAGACTACAGTTTATATCAGCAGATTCCAGCTTGTACTTGGTGAAAGGTTTAGACTTAGGTTGCCTAAATTGTATTGCAGGTAAATATAAAACTTCTTGTAACAGCTCATTACATTTTTTAATATTTTTATGCTTGTCTGTGGGTATTTTAGAAGAATAATTCCTCATATCACCTCTTATATTATTAGGCTGTTTTAACTCTGGATGAAAACATTATTTCCCCTCATCAGAATACATAAATAAAGCAAACAAAAACCATACTTATATGTGTGTGTGTGTATGGGGGGTGGTCAAAGGTTCAAGTTACCCTTTTTAAAAAAGAGCGGTTGCAAGGGTGGGACCTTTCTTTCTCTAGATTCAGAACAGCAATTGGTTCACAGAGGTGATAGATATGGAGATTCACCGAGTGGAAATATGAACTATAACTGTCCAAGAATGTATATTGACCAAGATTTCAAGTGGGTTTAATTTCAGACCACAGTGAGCCTTCCTTACTTAGACAACAGTAGAGTCTTATTCTACAAGCTCTTTAAAATTTAGCTATTTATTCTTTTGATTTTGAAATGAAAGCTGATCCGTTGTTATTTTGGATGAAAGTTGGTAGCCAGAGTCAAGAATTGGGTCTTTTAATCTTAACCAGTTTTGTTGTCTTTCCCATGTGAGTGACCCACTTTGAAAAGGTTTCTCCACTTCAAAAACCTGAGACATATGAATAAATCCATCTTGCCAATCTTCAAGTGGCATGATCTCCTCAGTTTTCAATGATTTTCCTTTTGAAAATCTTCTGCTTTATACACATTGTACAACCTATTGTCATTCTCAATTACTCCTTGTAGGTGTAGGCCCTTTAAATTTGGCTATAATCAGCAGTTTTCATTGAAATGTTTACAATGGGATAGACTAGTGCTTTGAGCACAAGTATAACAGTGCCCAAGTACATTATTTTAATTAACTTTATTTCTAATAAACTTTATTCATGAATTCTCATTCTTAGGCTTTTTCATCATTTCTCTCATTGTACCAGAACCTAAAACTGGATATCTATGAGGGATTAACGTTTCCATTTTCTCAGGCAGTCCTCAGTTAGGCCCTCCTGCAGGAGATGCTTTTGTGGCTGCACTGCCCCCAGCATTTAAATAAAGGTGGCCCTACCTTTGTTCCTGCTACACAAAACAGAGGCGAATGCCAGCAGCAAACCACTGAACTGAGTATAGGATCCCCTTGAAGGAATCAGAGAAAGAACTGGAAGAGCTCAAAGGGGCTCGAGACCCCTTATGAACAACAATGCCAAGCAACCAGAGCTTCCAGGGACTAAGCCACTACCCAAAGACTACATGGACTGACCCTGGACTCTGACCTCATAGGTAGCAATGAATAGCCTAGTAAGAGCACCAGTGGAAGGGGAAGCCCTGGGTCCTGCTAAGACTGAACCCCCAGCGAACTAGATTGTTGGGGGGAGGGCGGCAAGGGGGGAGGAAGGGGAGGGGAGGGATTAGGGGGATGTTTGCCGGGAAACCGGGAAAGGGAATAACACTCAAAATGTAAATAAGAAATACTCAAGTTAATAAAAAAAAAATTTCTTTCCATTGTTAGTTGTCCAGCCTGTGCTACTGCTACTCTTTTCCTTGGCACCCTGTACCTCTCATTCTCTCGTGTGCTCTGTTCCTTCCCCATGAAATTGCTGTTCCCCTATGATCATTTTACTCCCTGACTCTACCTGCTTTTGACTTTTTCTCAGTCCTCTTGAGTGCTCTTGATTGACCCTCTGGATTCTAAACTCTCTTGCTAGCTATTAGACTCATGGAATGGGCAGAGAATGAAACTTGGGGAGGGGTCTTTCATTGCTCTGCCTCAGTGCAGTACCACATCCTACAAGTAGCTAGGTCCTTCTAGGACTGATTACAATTCAGGAGGCTTTTCCACCTTTGTAGTATTCACTGTGTTAGTGTAGGAAATGTACTCCTGGTCAGGTCAGTGGATCCCTGGCTTGAATGCAGATCCAACATCATACTTGAGACTGCTCAATCACCTGAGCGTGGAGTATCTCTAGGAAGGTTCACCTTAGCTACATACATACAGGCAGAGCACCCTTTTCCTTAACGAGATATGTACTTTTCCTTCCCGGAATTCTCAGAGTTCCTAATAGCCATGTTCACAGGAGCCACCATGAAATTTAGCTAAGTCTGCCCAACTTTCAGAAGCTTGAGTCAGAAGACAACTCTTTCTTTTGATTTTTTTCCTGTCTCTCTTTTGGATGCTTGCCAGAACCTAAGTTGCCTTTTTGGATACGTTGGGCATCTATTTCTTTCCCCTAAAGCTCCTTGTCTTGTGACATTGTTGCTTGTTGTCTATTTGTCTGACATGTATGCACTATAGCCTGTGCTTCCTCCCATTCTTTCAAACAAACAAACAAACAAACAAACAAACAAACAAACTAGCAAACTAACTGACTAACGCAATAAATTGGTTTAAAAATGTAACACACCATAATATGTAAAGTATATTCTATTTAAGTTGAATTCACGTGTATTTTTGTGCATACTTATGGTTGTGCACTTGTTTAAATTAGGAGGTCAGATTATTTATTTTTGGTTGTTCTCCACCCTATATATCATGGTGACAGGGTCCCTTCCCTGACCCAAACCTCTCTGATTCATGTAGCCTAGCCAGCCATCTTGCCCCTCTCCCATCTACCCCTCCTCCCTTTCTCTTCTGAAGAGGAGAGGCTTCCCATGGATATTGTTTATAGTTAGGGTTTCCATTGTGATGAGACACCATGACTAGGGCAAACTCTTATGAAGGCAAACATTTATTTGGGACTGGCTTATAGTTTCAGAAGTTTAGTCCCTTTTCATCATGGTGGGAAGCATGGCAGTGTACAGGCAGACACTATTCTGGAGGAACTGAGAGTTCGACATCTTGATCCAAAGAGAGTCAGGAAGTGGCTCTAATTACACACTGGGTAGAGCTTGAGCATAGAGAAATTAAACCCACCTACACAGTGACACATTTATTCCAACCTATTCCAACAAGGCCACACCTCATAATAGTTCCATGTCCCATGGGCAAAGCATATTTCAACCACCACAGATATTAACCAACCTTGGCCTATCAAATTACACTGAGACTAGGTGCATCTAGAAAATGAGTCTAGAAAATGCAATCCAGTAGGGGGAAAGGGTCTAAAGGCAGGCAACAGAGTCAGTGACAGCCTCTGTTGACACTGTTAAAAGTTCCACATGAAAACCAAGCTACACAAGTGTTAACATTTATGTAGATGGCCAAGGTTAGTCCCATGTATGCTCCCTAGTTTGCTGTTCAGTCTCTGTGAGCATCTATGGGCCAGGTTAGTTGCTTCTATAGGTTTTCTGTGGTGCACTCTTACTCCTTGAATCTTTCCTCCCCATCTTTGCAGGATTCTCTAATCTCTGCCTAATGTTTGGCTGTGGGTCTCTGTATCTGCTTCTATCAGTTGCTGGGTAAAACCTCTCTGATGAGAGTTATGCTAGTCTCCTGTATGCAAGTATAGCAGAATATCATTAACAGTGTTAGAGATGGACACCCTCTCTTGAACCAAGTCTCAAGCTCTGTCAGTCATTTTTTTTGGACACTTCCTCAATTTGTGTTTTATCTTTACTTTTGTACATCTGGTAGGCACGACAAACCATAAGTCTGGGTTGGTGTCCCAGTCTTTCCATTGAAAATCTTGCATGGTTATAGAAGATGGCTGGTTCAGGCTCCATATTCCCCATTGCTAGGAGTCTTAGCTAGTTTCACCATTATCTATTCCTGTGAGTTTCCATTGTCCTAGGTTTCTAACTTATCCTAGAGATGTGTCCCTCCATCCCCTTTGTGTCTCCCAGTACTCTCTCCCTCAGTCCTCTCCACACCTGATTCCTCTTGTTTCCATCTCCAACTCCTACTCTTGTCCAGTGTCCCCTTATCCCCACATCCATCTATGTTTCTGTTATATTTCTCTTTCATGGTGAGATTCAAGCATCCTCCCTTGTGCCCTCCTTTTCACTTACCTTCTCTGGGCCTGTGGACTGTAGTATGGTTCACCTGTACTTTATGCCTAGTATGTACTTATAAATGAGTACACTGCATGTTTGTCTTTGGGTCTGGGTTACGTCACTCAGGATGGAATTTTCTAGTTCCATCCATTTGCCTACACATTTCATGATTTCTTCATTTTTAATAGCTGACTCATACTCCATTTTGTAAATGTACCACATTTTCTTTATCCACTCTTCATTTGATATTAAATATATTGTCATCTGTAGGTTGTTTTGTAGAGACTAATTCTTTAGGCACTTCCAAATTGGCACTGCTTTCTTATGTAAAGAGCACCTACATAAGGCAGACATGATGGTGTGTGAATGCCTATAACAACAGCATGTGACAAGTGGAGGCAGAGAGATCAGGAAGTAGTGAGTTTAAGGCCAGTCTGGGCTCTATCAGACCCTCTGCTCTTTCCCTGTTCCTCTCCAAGTGCTGAGAAATGAATCCATGGGGAATGTTAGGCCAAGTGTGTACCTGTGACCTTCATCCCTAATCCAACCTTAAGTTCACTTGGTTATTAAGTTCCTGCCTTTAACTCTGAACACTGCTCTTACCAGGATATTAACAGTGCTTGTTTCTCTTGACACATGTGTTTTGTTTATGTTGCTGAAGTAATACATGATTTTTGCTAACTCACTATTGCTAGATGGCTTTATTTTCTTAGATTAAACAAAAACGATCCATGTAGAAATTTAGTTTGGCTGTGGGATTGTTTTAATTTTAATAAATTATGATTTTTTTTGCTGTGGTTAGATACTGTTTTGGATTTTGTAATTTTTTTGACGTTCCTTCCCTTTGAGTTAGAAATCCTGGGATATTATATAGCCTGACACTTATCATCTCCTTTCCTACAGTTCTGGTGTCATCACATAGCAAATACAATGATTCATCTCTGGTTTAATAACAACAGTGTACCTTCCAGCACATGCTAAAAACAGAGCATGTTAAGTTTACTCTTTTCCTCTTGTTTGGCCATTTCCGGTGCACTCTATAATAATATAAAAATGTGCATGACAATTTCGGTGGCAGTGGAAATGCTGATGGATTGTAAACAGTGCCTTGGCAGGTGTGCAGAGCAACATGCTTGGAGGTGCCCCGTGGTCTCTGTCACGACTGCTTGCCTCTGCTGCCATGGTGCGAGCGCAGCTGCTGGTGTAAAGGGATGAGCTTGGTGGAGCTTGAGTGAAAGTTTATTTATAGCTCCAGGATCGACTTTCATGCCAGCTTCACGTGTCATGAATTACACTTTTCATGTCCTATTTTACTTTGGATTATTTTTAAATATTTAGAAATGTTAGACTTATTCTTAGCTTATGGGTCAGACAAAAATAACAGGCTTGATTTGGACAGTAGATTGAGTAGATTCTCAGAGACACAAAAGGTATAAGAACTAGACCTTACTCTGAGACTGGGCAAAGGAAAAAATAGGTAGCCTTGACTTTCTTGCGTCTTTTAAAGTCTCACACGTGTCAACAAGTCTTTTCTGAGTAAGTGACCAAAGGATGCTTTCTGACAGGGTAAAGCTGGAACAATCCTCTGGGTGAAGGAAGTACATGGTAGCACGCTATGTGCCTTATGCCACAGCTAATGGGACTTGTTTTTCCTAGTTCATTTTTTATAATTATGTACACATGTACATGTATGGAATGTATTGTGATGATATTCACCCTCGCTCCCCTACACAGCTCTCCTCCTCTTTCTGACTCTATGGGATATTTTCACCCCCTGAGTAGAATGAAGAATTGTCAATAGTTGGTAATCATTTTGACTAGGAAACTAACTGTAACTTGAATCATATTATTTTTGATAATTCTGACATGAGGAAAATATAAAAATAAACTATTCTAGACTTTTTACAGTGTTATTTACTGTTAGAGTCTAACAGTAAAAAAATTTAACAGGAAAAAATCATTAAGTTGTTCAAAAACAATGAAAGACTTTTCACCAAGGAAAGAACGTTAAGCCAAAGAAACGATTTGCAATAGAATCTTTCCAATAGTCAATTTTGTGTTAGGATATCTTAATTGATTAATAAATACCCTATTTAAATATATTCAGGATGATGTGTACTTCCAAATTTCTTGCTTATCTTCATGATAGGAGCAATTGTGGGGCTTACTGAATTACTTATAGGCCCATTTTACACAGTCTTAGGTTAAATTCGAAGACTTCAATATGCTTTTAGCTTGGAGCTCAAATAAGCTTGAAGTTGCGTTTGCAAGGTTAGTATTAGTCTATCGCCCAGAGGCATTTCTGTGTAGCAGTTATAACCCATGTTCTCTTGTTTACTAGAGTAAGAATCTACTGGAGATGCTAATGGCTCAATACAATCCCAATTAAATTTCTTCCTTTGCTGGTACAACTATAGAAATACAACCACTCGAGGAGGGTGGATTGAGGAGGGGTTGCCTAGCTGACTTCACTGCAGTAGACAGATGCTTACCTCCCATGTCAGGCCTTGGTTTCTTTCTCTGAGAAGTTCACCTGATCTACTGCCGAGCTTGCTTGTGGGATTTGAAGGAGACAGCACATGTTTAGCACACTGCATAGAGAATGGTGATGGTAGCTATTATTTACATTAAACGACACATTTTACCATAACATTTCTTAATTTAAGATGACTAGGTGACTGTTGTCACTGCATAATACAATCTCATTATGGACAGAGCTAATGGTAACTACTTACACATGTGCATTTCACTAGACACAGGGAAGCCTGTGTGTCTGCTGTGCATGTGTGTGCAAGATTTTTAAAGCTACTGTTTCACTGTAGTCTAGTTCTGCCTGAAGAGTAGTAGTGGAATTTTCATTGATACTTTGGAGAAAACATTTAAGAGTTATTATTTCTTCTTTTATTTATTCATGAATTCTTAATTTTTACAAGTTCTATACACCTATCCTCAGCAAGCACAGAATCAATGAGAAGAACTAGTTTCACGTTTTGTATCAGCTTACTGTAAGCTGGGAGAGAATTAGCTAGTGACTGATGCATTAAGAACAAGTGTGCCATGCTACGGGCATGTAGGCCAGGGGAACCTCTTCTGGCTCTGGATGCCTTGAGAAGATTTTCTAGATGAATTAAAACCTGAAGGTCAGTGAAGTGTGAGGAATTGGAGCAACATGAGGGGAGCTATTCCAATAAGAGATGAGGCTCTTCAGGCCCTTTGTCATATACTATATGCAATACACACACTATCCTAAAAGAACTCCTGTCTCTGCCTCTGTCTGTCTCTCTGTCTGTCTCTGTCTCTGTCTGTCTGTCTGTCTGTCTGTCTGTCTCTCTCTCTCTCTCTCTCTCTCTCTCTCTCGTGTGTGTGTGTGTGAGTGTGTGTGAACACACACAGATCTAGGTGCCATTCATCTTTTCCAGACAAGGTTGCTCACTGGGTCTTGGTGCTCAACTAAGCTAGCAGCTAGCATTGGCTGAGCTAACTGCTGAGTGAGCACCAGGGATCCTCTTATCTGACTCCCAGTGTTAGGATTACAAGCTTGTGCTGTTCTGCTGCCTTTCTTATGTAGGCTGTAACTGAGCTGCTTCCTCATCCCTCTCTGAAAGTTTTAGGTTCACAAACAGAAACTCTGGGGACAGCAGATGCTGGTGAGGATGTGGAGAAAGAGGAACACTCCTCCATTGTTGGTGGGATTGCAGACTGGTATAACCATTCTGGAAATCAGTCTGGAGGTTCCTCAGAAAATTGGACATTGAACTACCTGAGGATCCAGCTATACCTCTCTTGGGCATATATCCAAAAGATGCCCCAACATATAACAAAGACACATGCTCCACTATGTTCATAGCAGCCTTATTTATAATAGCCAGAAGCTGGAAAGAACCCAGATGCCCTTCAACAGAGGAATGGATACAGAAAATGTGGTACATCTACACAATGGAATATTACTCAGCTATCAAAAACAATGACTTTATGAAATTCATAGGCAAATGGATGGAACTGGCAAATATCATCCTGAGTGAGGTAACCCAATCACAGAAAAATACACATGGTATGCATTCATTGATAAGTGGTTATTAGCCCAAATGCTTGAATTACCCTAGATGCACAGAACACATGAAACTCAAGAAGGATGATCAAAATGCGAATGCTTCACTCCTTCTTTAAAAGGGGAACAAGAATACCCTTGGGAGGGAATAGGGAGACAAAGTTTAGAACAAAGGCTGAAGAAACGCCCATTCAGAGCCTGCCCCACATGTGGCCCATACATATACAACCACCCAATTAGATAAGATGGATGAAGCAAAGAAGTGCAGGCTGACAGGAACCGGATGTAGATCTCTCCTGAGAGACACAGCCAGAATACAGCAAATACATAGGCGAATGCCAGCAGCAAACCACTGAACTGAGAATGGGACCCTAGTTTAAGGATTCAGAGAAAGAACTGGAAGAGCTTGAAGGGGCTCAAGACCCCTTATGAACAACAATGCCAAGCAACCAGAGCTTCCAGGGACTAAGCCACTACCCAAAGACTATACATGGACTGACCCTGGACTCCAACCTCATAGGTAGCAATGAATATCCTAGTAAGGGCACCAGTGGAAGGGGAAGACCTTGGTCCTGCCAAGACTGAACCCCCAGTGAACGTGAGGGGAGGGTGGTAATGGAGGGAGGATGGGGAGGGGAACACCCATATAGAAGGGAAGGGGGAGTGGGAAGTGGTTAGGGGGATGTTGGCCTGGAAACTGGGAAAGGGAATAACAATCGAAATGTAAATAAGAAATACCCAAGTTAATAAAGATGGAGGAAAAAAAAGAAATAAAATGGCTATAGTGTGGTACAAGGAAAGGCAGTGGGGAAGGACTTAGGAGGCTCAGTACAGTAACTTGAGATGAAGTGCTGGTGAGCTCAGTACTCATGGAGAGGTTGGAGGTCACATGCCCTACACTTCTTAGTGAGGATGCGAATGAAGGAGGTGTTAATCAAAATTCCTCACATTTTACTTCAGCCTTCAAGGTAGATGTCATTTGTTCCATTTGCTGAGATGGGTGACATGAGACATAAGGCAAGTTGTATTTAGAGAAATGAAAGATTATTTAGAGAAACAGGATTACTTTAAATATGTATGATTTAGGTGAAATACTATGGCAAGTTCACTTTCATCAATCAGGGTAATCAATCCTTCAGAATACCAGCAGAGCACAAGAACATCAGTCTCATAGAGGAAGAAAACCAGCATTCAAGGAGAGATAAAAAGGTAGGCACCCGTGCATAGATACATCAGGTGGCCTTCAAATATTACAAGGAAGTTAGGAACAAACATAATATCTGCTTAAACCAATAAATTCCTATTAAAGGGTGAAGAGCTAAAATTTTACATAGATCAAATTTAACTTAAATTCTACTCTTAAGACTAACTTTATCAGAGTCCATATTCTTTGAATGTGAACACTGATTAAATGGCTGTTTAAATGCTTTGGAAATCATATTAACTCTTTGAACTTGTGAAATCATACGAACTTCATCTTTGTAAACTCAGTGCTGTGATAGATGATGCAGTTACACAGGGACTAACGAAAGCGTATATTGTAAAGTCTCATATGCAAGGCAGATTACACTCGTTTATTTAATTTAGTTGAATGCATAAAAAGTAACGTGAAAACATAATAATTAAGATGAAAATTGAAATTAAAAACATGGTGAGTTATTTGGAGTGAAGATTTATGGAGTCATAAGAGTGTTGATGACAATTCCTTACTTAGGGAAATGTCCTGATGGACGTGTCTGAAAGATGACCATAATGTCTAGACAAGGGGCATGTGAATGGTGTTTCCTTTACTTTCTGCACGTAAGTGCATGTTAATATGTTCAAGGAATCATTGCTGTCTCACCATTTTCAATGAGGAAACTAGACCTTATAAAGCTTAAAAAATTTTTCTTAAGCTTCTTAGCTAGCTTGTTTAGCTTCTGAGAAAAACTGAAAGAATACTTAGGCTTTATTATTAATGCCATCTCTTGAGGCCAGGTTCTAATGTAAGACATTAGAACAAAGTTGCAAATATTTTTTATTCATTAATTTGCTCACTTATATTTATAAAGCATCTATAGCGTCAAAGGCCATCCCTGTGCTACTTATTATGGAAGGTTCAAAGGTGAGTGATGGGAAGCTTGTGAGGAAATCAGCAAGCACTTCCGCTCAGGTGCCACTAAAACATGAAAGGAAGGATGGCAGGTAAGGGATGTGGAATGTGGACTGCTCACTCACAAGGCTGGTGTGTCCACCAGTTACACTTACGACAATGTTTTAGGGGTTAGCATTTGGACTTAGTGCTGAGAGTAAGCAACAAGTAAAGGTAAGCATTCTTGTTCCCAACAGTCTTGTAATCAGGCAAGGAAGACACGTTAAATAAGTAATTAAAGCACCGATAATCAAGTGAAAATGAACCCAGGATTTTTGTCAATGCGCATGGCTTTTCAAGGAAATAGAAACTAGGTCTTTTCTTTTTTGTTTATTTATTTGCTGACTTTACATCCCAATATCATCTCCACCTCTCCTTCCAGTGCCTCCTCACACAGAGCCTCCCTCAGTCCCCCTCCCCCTTCTCCTTTGAGAAGGGAGAGCCTCCCTCTACGTATCATGCCCCCATCACTGCAGTGGCATAACTTCTTTCCCAGCCCATTTATTGCTTGTATAAAGAAGGGCTAGTGATTTCTTTGAGTTAATTTTGTATCCAGTCACTTTACTGAAGGTGTTTATCAGCTGAAGGAGCTTTCTGGTAGAATTTTGGGGTCACTAATATATACTATCATATCACCCGTGAATAGCAGTATTTTGACTTCTTCCTTTCTAATTTGTATTTCCTTGATCTACTTTAGTTGCCTTATTGCCCTAGCTAGATCTTCAGGTACTATATTGAGTACATAGGAGAGAGAGTGGAAAGCCTTGTCTTGTCCCAGATTTTAGTAGAACTTCTTCAAGTATCTCTCCATTTGATGTTGGCTATTGGCTGCAGTGTAAATTGCCATTATTGTGTTAAGGTATCCACCTTGTATCCCTGATTTCTAAGTCTTTTAACATGAAGGGGTGTTGGATTTTGTTAAAGACCTTTTTGGCATCTAATTGAGATGATCATGTGGTTAATGTTGATGGATTTTTGTATATCGAACCATCGCTGCATCCCTGGGATGAAGCCTACTTGATCATGGTGGATGATGCCTTTGATGTGTTCCTGGATCCAGTGTGTAAGTATTTTATTGAGTATAAAGTATATTTGCATCAGTGTTCTTAAGGGAAATTGGTCTGAAATTTCCCTTCTCTGTTGAGTCTTTGTTTGGTTTAGGTATCAGGGTGACTGTGACTTTATAGAATGAGTTTGGCAATGTTTCTTCTGTTTTTATTTGTGGACTAGTTGAGGATTATTGGCATTAGCTCTTCTTTGAAAGTCTGGTAGAATTCTGCACTAAAATCCTGGTCCAGTTTTATTTGGGGGGGGCAGGGGGACTTTAATGACTGTTTCTATTCCCTCAGGAGTTTTAGGACTTTTCCAATAATTTACCTGACTTCACTTTAGTAAGTAGTACCTGTTTAGAAAATCATCCATTTCATTTAGATTTTCCAATTTTTGTGGAGTACAGGCTTTTGAAGTAAGATTACTTGAATTTCCTCAGTGTCTGTTGCTATGTCTCCCATTTCTGATTTTGTTAATAGGTATACCGTCTCTCTGCCTTTTAGTTAGTCTAAAGGTTTGTCTGTCTTGCTGACTTTCAAAGAACCAGTTCTTCTCTTTGTTGGTTCTTTGTGTTGCTCTCTTTGTTTCTAGTTGATAGACTTTAGCTCTGGGTACGATCATTTCGTGCCATCTGTTCCTCTTGCTTGGTGTTTCTCCCATCTGAGGGCCTATGGCCCTACTTTCAATTCTGAAGTGTGAGAACTCTCCAGTTCTTTATGAGGGCACTTAGTAGTATGAAGTTTCCTTGTAGCACTGTTTCATAGTGTCCAAAATGTTTGAGTATGTTATGTTCTCATTTTTGTTGACTTCTAGAAAGTCTTTAATATTTTTTATAATTCTTACCTGACCCAGTGATCACTGAATAGAGAGTTGTTCGGCTTCTATGAGTATGTAGGCTTTCTGTTGCTGTAGAAGTCCAGCTTTAATCCATGGTGATCTGATAAGGTTTATGGGGTTATTTCACCCTTCTTGCATGTGTTGAGTCTTGCTTTGTGACCAATTATCTTGTCATTTTTTTTGGAGAAGATTCAGTGAGATGATGAGAAGAAGGTATATTATTTTGTGTTTGGGTGAAATGTTCTATAGACATGTGTTAGGTCCATTTGAATCATTAGCTTTGTTAGTTTAATTGTTTCTTTGTTTAGTTTCTGTCTCAATGACCTGTCTATTAGTGGGAACGGGGTGCTGAAGTCTGCCACTGTTAATGTGTGGAGTTTGAAGTGTGATTTAAGCTTTACTAATGTTTCTTTTACGAATGTGGGTACCCTTGCATTTGGGGCATAGTTGTTCAGAATTGAGAGTCCTCATAGTGTATTTTTCCTTTGATGAGTATGAGGTGTCCTTCCCCATCTCTTTTAATTACTGTCAGTTGAAAGTATTTATTATTAAATATTAGAATAATTAGCTTGTTTCTTAGGTCTGTTTGCTTAAAAAAACTTTTCCCAGCCCTTTATTCTGAGGTAATGTTTATCTTTGTTCTTGAGATGTGTTTCTTGTATACAACAGAATGATAGATTCTGTTTATGCATCACTAGGAATAATCCCTGTTAATATCAGGATGTGTGTTCTTTTCAGTGCATAAGAGTTGAAGAGAGAAACAGCATTCATTGCCAGGATTCACTGGATTCGAAGTTTGTCACTTCATAATATGGGCAGTATTGGTATAAACAAGTGAATGGCAGCACCCTTAGCATCTTCAGCTCTAAAATGAAGAAAAGTATATCGATCTCCTAGGATAACAGTAAGATTTTAATGAAATTAGTAGCTATTGTGGAGGGCCTGATAGCATAGTTAAATGCTTTATCAATGGCTGCTTTTCAAAGCCAGTACTCCTTAAAGAATGATATTTAGTTTCCTAACTAAAATATTTGGATACATTTTTTAGCAATTATTCTTAGGCAACAAATCTTGTATTGCATCTCCCATAATTAAAAGTAATCATACTTCCTTGTTTGTAGCACAGAAGTATAGACGTTAATAACATCCCAATGGTACATATTTGTCATTCCAGCATTTGGGAAGCTGTATCCCAAAGTTCTTAATGTTATAGACAACATAGTGAGTTTGAAGTCAGCCATGTTCAACATAGCAAGACTTAGTCTCTCAAGAAAGTTTTCTTTTTACTCTTAGAGAAAGATGAAACATGAATGATATTTTATTGTTTTTCTCAAATCTAGTATTATGGTAAAATTGAAAATGATTCAGTGTTTTAAAACTTTCTAATTCCATTTCTCCAAAGTGCATGTTCTGATAAGGTGATACAGAGACATTTCTCTTGAAATCAATAATCAACACTTTTTATAGCATTGAGGAAGCTTTCTTGCCAATCATTTTGTGATAGCATACTCTTGTGACATGGATGCACATTCAGATGCTTATGTTTAAGCATATTTTATTGTTTATAAATAAACTAGGTTAATAATGCTTAAGAAATACAATCAGATTCCATTCTCACATGAACAAGTGGAAATAATGAAATAATTGGATATTCTTTGGGGAAGAGGATAAAGGCTTGGTTCCATCTTCATTGCACTGGGTCACTGATGTAATCTGGAAAGCCAACTTCAGAACCATTGCAGTAGAACATTCTATTGCATTTTTGGGAGAGCACAGAGAATTGGGTAGAGTGATCAACAGTCCAAAGCCCCAGTACTAAACTCCTGAATAAGAGAGCAGTAGGGGCATTAGTATTCTCAATTAGCTTGAGTGTGTATGCAATGTGTGATTACAAAGTTATTTTAAATCATTCCAAAACCTACTCTGAACCTCTGTTCCCTGTTTCCCCACTTTCAGGGGGCATTTAATCTCAATTATAGTGGGGGTTCCTCCTATAGGACCAAGTTCCTATGATTGGTGCTCAGAGAAAAATATTTACTGCTGTCTGTGGTCATTAGGTTCAAATTAGTGCCTTCTGAGATGTCAATTATACTGTCATTTTGCACGGGAAATTCTTGTGGTTAAAAACTATTATAAATTTAAGGATACTTTTCAGCATCTGCAGCAAGCAAAGAAGGAAATAAATACATAAACTAAAAACCCTTGCCTGAGTTCCTTAGTTGAGCTCCCGAACATAGGTAATCCCATCCTCCTAACCAAACCTTAGGGACTTTTGTATCTGGTGGTAGAGGGGCTCTTGTGCCAGGTTGGGGAGATCCAAGACACAGGAGATTTCTGTGCTTTAGCTGGAGTCTTATGTAGACATTCGGTTTAAACATCCCACCGAGACTTGGCCCCTTTCTTGGAGGTCCGCACCAGGGCAGCTAGTGTGTCTCTTTACCTGTAGGTTGTGGCCAGACCTTCTTTAAATTTATCTTCCATTTGCTGCAAGCTTTATCTGAAGCTTTATCACCTCTATCCTCTACAGTCACACCAAGTGTAGTGGTTTCTTTGTAACTCTATAACACAAGGCTTTAGTAAAGAAGGGACATTCCCTGGTAGCCACTTCTGCATTGGTCCTAGAAGCCACAGTACAGTGTGGTGAATTAATGTAGAAGGGTTGTTTTCTCAAAAGAAAGAATGTGATGATGCAAGAAGGTGAAATAGGAAATGTAAGCCACTAAACATACCTTACTCTTCTGAGTTATTCAATGCCAGGGAGACCAAAAAAGAAAAAAAAAAGGCTGACTTGTATCTTATTAAATTACCACAGCACTCAAACATAGGTCACAGCAATGTTATTAATAAGTAAATGAATGATTCTGCTTTACTTCTGTATAAACTTCTGTTTACCATGAGGAACCTGAGGTTGATAATTTGGCAAACAAGATACATAGCTATAAAGTTAGGGAATGACTGAGACCGGTGCAGGACTATACTGACTGCCATTTGTTGGCTTGATGAACACTATCAGAACACAGAAAATCACTTGCATGACTACTCTCCATGACCTCTTGTGAATATTCTTTTCCAATTTGAGAAATTAGCTTATGGCATACCATGGATATCTCAGGTCACTGGGGATTATTTCCCTTGTTGAATGTTCATTGGTTAGTTTGTTGCAATGTTACAACTAGTTGTTGCAATGTTGCAACTAACCAATGGTTAGTTGGTTAGCAATATCCAGTGATCTGTTATTATTTGTCTGTTAAAGTTGGCCTGTGAGACAATTAGCTCTGTGGTTTAAAGTCATCTTCTCTAGAAGAGTATGATCATAATATACTGCTCAGGACTGTTAATGGATTAAAAGAAATAGTGCTTAGAGAGTTCCTGACACTTAGGAATACCATGAAAAGGATATGTTAATGTTTTGAGACACATTAACATCTTTGTACCTTATGATTTGATATTTCTTTATACCTTCCCAAAACAGAGATTAAAAAATATTATATTTATTTACATTCCAGCTGTTGCCTCTCTTCTGTTCCTCCTTCCCTCCCACAGTTACTCATCCCATTTTCCATCCCTCTTGCCTCCAAGAGGGTGCTCCCAACTAGGCATCCTCCTTCCCTGAGACCCCAAGCCAAAAATATACAATGGAAAAAAGGAAGAATCTTCAACAAATGGTGTAGGTCTAATTGGCAGTCTGTAGGTAGAAAAATGGAGATAGATTCATATTTATCGCCTTGCACAAAGCTCAAGTGCAAGTGGATCAAGGACCTCAACATAAAACCAGATACACTGAATCTAACAGAGAAATTGGGAAAGAGCCTCAAACTCACTGGTTCAGGGGAAAATATCCTAAACCAATCTCCAATGGCTCATGATTTAAGATCAAGAATGATAAATGGGACCTCATGAAACTGGAAAGCTTCTGTAAGGCAAAGGACATAATCAATAGGGAAAATTGGCTACATACAGATTGGTAAAACATCTTCACTAACCCTATATCTGATAGAGAGCTAATATCCAAAATATATAAAGAACTCAAGAAGGTTACCGTCAGAAAAACCAAACAACCCAATCAAAAAATGGGGTATAGAACTAAACAGAGAATTCTAAACAGAGGAATCTCAAAGGGCTGAGAAGCGCTTAAAAAAATTCAAAGTCCTTAGTGATCAGGGAAATACAAATCAAAATGACCCTGAGATTCCACCTCACACCAATCAGAATGGCTAAGATCAAAACCTCAGGTTACAGCACATGTTGGCAAGGATGTAGAGAAAGAGGAACACTCCTCCATTGCTGGTGGGATTGCAAATGGGTACAACCACTCTGGAAATCAGTCTGGAGGTTCCTCAGAAAGTTGGACATACATCTATCTGAAGACCCAGCTATACCACTCTTGTGCATACACCCAAAAGATGCTCCACCATGTCACTGGAGCATGTGTTCCACTATGTTTATAGTGGCCTTATCTGTGATAGCCAGAAGCTGGAAACAACCCAGATGTCCCACAATGGAAGAATGGATACAGAAAATAAGGTTTATTTACACAATGGTTGGTATACTACTCAGCTATTAAGAATGAGGATATCCTGAGTTTTGCTGGTAAATGGATGGAACTAGAAAATATTATCTTAAGTGAGGTAACCCAGACCTAAAAGGACATGAATGGTGTGTACTCACTGATAAGTGGATAAGCCAAAAAATGTACAGAATACTCAGGTTACAATCCAGAAAACTCAAGAAGGTTTACAAGCTGAAGGACACCTCAATTCCATGTGGGAGGAAGAAGAAATGCAAGGACACCCAGATTCATATAGGTACTTTACTAAATCTGAACCTCACACAAAAAGAGTATAAGACTTCAATACCCCACTCTCACCAATGGACAGTTCATTGAAACATAAATTAAACAAAGACATAGTGAAACTAAAAGACATTATGAACCAAGTGAATTTAGCAGATATTTATAGAACATTTCACCCTAAAATAAAATAATATACCTTCTTCTCAGCACCTCATGGAACCTTCTCCAAACTTGACCAAATAATCAGACATAAAACAAATCTCAACACATATAATAAGATGGAAATAATCCCATGCATTCTACCAGATCACCATGGACAAATAATAACTAATTGTTAGACTTCAATAATAAAAAAAGATAACACCAGAAAGCACAGATACTCAAGGAAAACGAATAACTCTCTGCTCAATGATACCTGGGTCAGGAAAGAAATAAAGAAAGAAATCAAAGACTATAGAACTCAATGAAAATGAAGACACATCATATGAAATTCATAGGCAAATGGATTGAACTAGAAAACATCATCCTGAGTGAGGTAACCCAATCACAGAAAAACTCACATGGTATGCACTCACTGATGAGTGGGTATTATCCCAAAAGCTTGGATTTCCCAAGATACAATCTGCAGACTACATGAAGGTCAAGAAGAGGGACGACCAAAGTGCAGATACTTCAGTTCTTAAAAGGGGGAACAAAAAAATTCATAGGAGGGGATATGGAGGCAAAGTTTGGAGCAGAGACTGAAGGAATGGCCATTCAGAGCTTGTCCCACCTGGGGATCCAGCATATATATATATGTATGTATGTATGTATATGTATACAGCTACCAAAAGAAGACTATTAATGAAGCCAAGAAGTGCATGCTGACAGGAGCCTGATATAATTCTCTCCTGAGAGGTTCAGCCAGAGTGCAACAAATACAGAGGCGAATGCTAGGAGCAAACCAATGAACTGAGAATGGGGTCCCAGTTGGAGGAATTAGAGAAAGGATTGAAGGAGCTGAATGAGCTTGCAACCCCATAAGAAAAACATTACCAACCAACCAGAGCTCCCAAGGACTAAACCACCATCCAAAGAGTACATGGACAGACTCATGGCTCCAGCTGCATATGTAGCCTAGGATGGCTTTGTTGGTCACCAATGGGAGGAGAAGCCCTTGGTCCTGCCAAGGCTGGACCCCCCAAGAGTAGGAGAATGTCAGTGTGAGCAGGCAGGAAGGATGGTGCTTGGGGAGGGAGAATACCCTTTTAGAAGTAGGTGAAGGGGATGGGATAGAGAGCTTATGAACAGGACACTGGGAAAGGGAATAACATTTGAAATGTGAATAAAAAAATCCAATAAAAAAGAGGCAATTCTTTACATCCTCCTTAAAGGTGTGTATAATCTTCATGAGATGGGATTTTAGGTCATTATCCAGGACCTGTTTTGCTGGAAGAACTGGGTTCTGATGGTGCCAAATTGCATTGGGTCCTGTCACTTATGATATTGCACTTGCTTCTGGCCATCTGGTTAGCTCTGGTGTTAACTGACCTGGGTGCCTTTGACTGAAACTGGCCTCCTTGGAAGTAGTTGTAGCCCTGTGACCTGAGTTGGTTCTGGTCTCCTTGGAGACTGGCAGTGTTGTCTCTGGTTAGTGTCAGCCTCTTGTGTCTCTGGTTAGAGCAGGCCCCTGGTTCCCTAGTTACTTGGAACCTCTTGGGAGGCTCGCAGACTTTAGTAGTTGGGTGGGTATTGGGCCACTGCTCTGACTTGGGAGGGGAAGTGGGACAGAAGCGAGGTGGAGCTGGGGAGTAATGAGTTCTGCATCAGCTGGGCTTTGTGGGTGTCCCAGCTGGCATGGGTATTAGAAGAAAATTCTCACCTCTGTGCTTGGTCACTGAGAACCTCCTATGAAGCATGCAGGATGCAGAGTAGTGACCAGCTGCTGGCCTGGCCCAGTCGGGACCTCAATATTCTTATTACATGAAAATCCTAGTTTTATAAATCTCTTGTATATATTTTCCTGTCTAACTGAAGTTGTGTGTTCCTTGATGAACATCCTTCCAATATATTCCCCTACCTGTAGCAGCTCCTGGTAACGATCATTATTTTCTTTGTTTGCATGAATCAGATTTTCTAAGATCCTAATAGATGTGAAATCATGTTATTTTTATCATTCTCCTTCTGGGTATTTCCCCTAACAATGCCTGCTCATCCCTGTGGCAAATGATGGATTTTATTATTCTGTTGGACTGGAGTGGCCCATCATGTGTATCTACCACATTCTTTGTTCTGTTCTCCACTAATAAACACTTAGTTTAATTCTATTTGTTGCTTACTATGAATGATGTAACAAATTTTAATTTATGGATACAGTTGAATTTTATATAACTTTAATGTGTGTGTGTGTGTGTCCACCAGAACCATTTGGAAATATAGGGAAAATATTCTTAAGATGCTCTATTGTCAGTCATTTCAGTTTATTACAGAGTTAGGAGTCAAGTCTTTGATGCTCAAAGGTGATTCTGAGCTAGCAGCACACATGTGAATCTATGGTAAGTAATGAGAAGTTGAATTTGATTTTCCTATAGATTTTTAATTTTTTTTAAGTGTTTGAGTACATAGCTTGCATGTATGTGTGCACACTACCTGCGTTTTGATGCCAGAGGAGGTCAGAAGAGGTCATCAGATGCCCTGAATCTGGAGATATGAGTGCTTGCTGTCCACTCTGTGGGTGCTGGGAACCAAACCCACGTCCTGTGCAAGAGCAACTGCGCTTTTCACTGCTGAGCCATCTCTCCAGCCTAAGGGATTCAACCTTGAGTCCTACCTCTGCTCCTGCTGAGTCAGAGTCTTCCACATGATGTCTACATGGTTTATGTGCAGATGGGAATTTGAAAATTATTTACTCTAGGCTGTACCATTCCCTCCTTACTCATCTTCCTGCTTTTATCAGTGACTTAGAACAGTCTAAAGTGTGTAAGGAAGAGTGTCCATGGTAGAGGATCTGGCCTAGTTCTGAATTTTTTAAAGATGGAATAGTATGAGCTGAAGTCCCAAAAATACAAGTAGGAAGTTGATATTCTGCTATGAAAATGAGAAATTTATATCATATTTCAGCACATATACAGAAGGTATCTTTTTAGTGCAGGCATACCACACATATTACAGATAGAGCCAGGCTTGAAGAAACACTTCATCTGTTCAATAGCCTCTACAGGAATTGTGAAAGTCCAGACCCTATAAGAGATAATTTTATTATTGCTTTGTGAGAAGAACCCAGAGCAGCCTATTGGGCACCTGAAAAGTAGAGCATACCCTCATAGTGAGACTGTTATTAAAGGAAACACTATGGAATCATGAAAAAAATAAAGAACTGTTTAAGAAATTATACTTTTTCCCAGTACTCATTTCAGCCATACTGGCAAAAAGAGGGACATGAAATGCCATATTTCAATGCCAACACTTGAGTGTCAGTTAACTTTTTGAGACTTGGTGTTTTAATCTATAAAATGATGATGTTTTTGGAACTTTTTTTAACAGGATTTTTTAAATACTAAAAATGTGGGGATTTGTTTTGCAAAATTCTAATCTTTAGAGGTAAATTAACCCGTGATTATTTTGTACTCATAAATGCTTCCCTGAGATTGTACTCACAGTCAACCTTTAAGACCATCTGAAATGGTCCTCAACTTGAATGGAACCATTTGTTCTGTAAGGGAGAAATGTTTTTCCTGTAGCTTTGGTTATTACACTTCAGTGGATTTACTTTCCATTTGATTCTGGTAACAGTAAGATTAATAATAGGATTTCAGCAAGACTAAAATGTGAATTCTCCTGGGATTGGAGAAAAACCACATGCATACAAATGTGTTTAACACTGATCTCCACAGTATTTATTTTGGCTAATTCTGTAAACTCTTGTATAGATGTGGATTCAAGCACCTGTTTGAGAGAGTATTAAGTAGTGACTTAATTTGCTTTTCATCATTTTTATTACTTTATTCTACCACTTTTAGAAAATGTAAACCATCATTTCTTTCTTTTATTATTGGACAAAGACAATATGGACAATTGGCTTGAGTGCTTGTCTTTATATAACCAGAAAGAAACAAACTCCTGACTCCTACATTCCCTTTTAACAAAATTGATGTTATGGAAATTTAAAACAAATGTTAAAATTACACAGTTGACAGATCTCATCTCTAGAAACATTGAGTGGAAAGCTTACAACAGATTATCAAAATGCATGTAGAGTGGTTCTTTCCAATGGTAGCTTTTATTAGATTACTATAATATGTATACTAGGTGTTAGCTAAGGACCTTGTCCTTTTCACTGAAAGACTCTTTTCCATGGGTGGGAACTTTAATTCTAATTGTCTTTATATTTAGAAAGTCCTCCAAGCCACAATTTGCAGACAAAATCCCATCCATCCCTAAAAGTTTGGCTTGAACATTTCTTTATTCACATATTCTTCCTGATCTTGCCAAGTGGATGTGATATTTATCTCCTCTGAGTCCCCAAAGCACTGTGTATATACCTCTCTAATGGCACTTAACTCATTTTGCCTTATGTTTTTGTTATTTGTGACCTTGATATTTTTCCTCCTAGACAGCTGTAGAGCAGTATTGTGTCTTTTTATTCTTGAAACTGTTGGAAGAGAATTCTCTTATTTCCTCTAGAATATTTTTTCTCAGAGAGACTAAAAATAGATTGGTCAGTAAAGTTCTATATTTCAGCTTTCAGCTAATAGAAATCAAGGACAATTATATTTAATAAGCAAATTTTACATATAAGTAGAATTATATGTTAAGCACATGACTGAAGATGCATGTATAGATTATAAAGAAGCTTCCGTATCAATGAGGAAGAGAAAGAAGAATGTTGCAGTTCTTGTGTTCTTGAGGCTGGGATGATTTGTGTGCTAAGTTGGACAGTGCAACTGCTACTGTTGGTGACCCACTTGATATTTATTTTATTCACCCTGTAGAGTAGTCATGTAGATGTGATACAGCCTTTGTACTCATGGCAGTGTCCCACTTTACATAATTTTGTTTTGTATTTTCTGATTTTATTTTATATCACAGGTTTTTGTCCTATACAGGGCTGTTCAAAAATATTATAGATTCCATGTCTTAATGAGCAACCAATGGGTTACAAAAATTAGTTGCCAAATATTCTGCTTTGATAGGTGACATATCAGAATGTCATTGCTAAAGATGAACATGAGTTAACTAGAACAATTACATGATGGTCAACACATTCTTCAGTGGATTTTCTCGTTTCCTGTCTTTTAAAAAGTATGTCCTCAAATTTTATTTCCAGATAGCTTAATGAATAAGGTCTTCTTTTGGATCTAGTCATTCTTAGTCATTCTGAGAAATTAGAGATGAAGTCTTAGCAACAAATAAATTTCTTCAACTGTAAGATTTCATTTAAATGATGTTATAATGAGAACTTCTACTGATGAAAACTTTGTGACAGAGTGGAGGGAAGTTTAAAATTAGCTTCCTTCTAGAGATGGAAGTTTTGAAGAGTCTCAGAGAGATCTGTGCAATGAATGAAGAATGAAATGATAAAGGGATGGATGCTCTTGGCAAGTAGATGAATGTGATTACATTATATCCCCCTTTGAAAACATGAGTGCACTAATGCTTCTTATCCTTTCAGACTGCCTTGGTAAAATTGTATAAACAAGTCAAATATGATATATGTTTACTTTTGACTACCAGTCCAATGCCATTACAGCAAGATCAGCACATGCAGAAATAGAATAATGCACAGCTCCCCACTGTTACTCAGAATAACTTTTTGAGGAAAGGTAAGATAAAAAAGTAGGTGTAAGGGAGTGGTTAGAATTTAGAAGTGATAAGTAACAAAATCTCATCCATGTTGGGCCAGGACCCTTCCTATGTCAAAAACTGAAAGGCCCAGGAAGGGAGCTGTACACAAAGTTTGATTCATAGCTCCATGTTAACAGAACCATTTTTCTGGTAAGGAACTGAATTGAGGAGGTTTTGTTCTTAGGCTGAGGATAGAGTTAATAGAAATGCACATCAGCACCAGAACAGATAGCACAGAAGAAAAGAATATTTAATGCAAACTCAGGGGGTTTCTCATTCATCGTCATTTGTTCCATGTGCTTTTCTCTAGAGGCCAGAATAATAAAATTAGCATGTCAATTTTTTTTTACTTTAACTGTAGAGAATTAATTTCTTTTTCTTTTTCTTGCCTTATTACATTAGTTGAACTTAAAGGATCAGAAAAGACATTTTACTTTATTACTGATATTAAAAAGGAATGACAGTGTTTCACTGGAAAGCTGGTAGGTTTTTTCATAGATTTATTTTCTATCATGATGAAGCAGTCCATTTATTTATTTATATATTTATTCATTTGTTTATTTATTTACATACTTGCAGTAAGTTCTGAGAATTCAACCTAGAGCCTTGAACATGTCAAGCAAGTACTATAACCACTGAGACACAAACGCAGCCCTCAGTTATGTAGCTCAGGCTAGTCAATATCCCTGAGTACTAGGATTACACGTGCATACTACTATGCTTGGCACTAAGATTTCTTTATATTATGACTTGGTTAAAACAGTAACTTTTGCTGTTGTGTTATCTTTCTATGTTACTGCCTTCATGGGTAATCTCCAGTTTAACTCTCAGGACCCTTTGTTACTCATCCCACCTCAACCCAATTTCCAGAGATTGACTATGATGTAGCCTAGAGGATGGATAAGGATGTAGGCTGTAGGAGGAAAAAGCTTCTGTGCTTAGGTATGTTTGACCTAGATTGGATGATAGTAAAAGTTCTCACTAAACAGCAGCCTAGATTCTCCCCTTCGACACTGTCCCATGTTTTCAGTTAGTGTACTTTAACTGAGGGCTTCCATTGCTGTGCTAAATTGCCAATTTATGGAGAAAAAGGTTTGTTTTGATTACACTTCCCCATTATCAAAGAAATCCAGGGAAGGGACTCAAGACAAGAATCTGGACGCAGGATTTGAAGCAGAGTCCATGGAGGAATGTTGCTTATAATGGTTTCCTCTTTATGGTTTCCTAAGGCTTCTTTACGATAGCACCCAGGACTACGAACCAGGGAGGGCACCACCGAAATAGACTTGACCCTCCCACATCAATCATTAATAAGGACAGTATCTCACAGACTTGCCTTTAGGGCAAACTTATGGAGATATTTTTGCTATTAACATTCTCTCTTATGAAATAAAGTATAATGTTATAAAAAGGTAGAGGAGAAACTAGAATGGGAGGATTAAATCAGAAGGAAGATGGGAGAGCAGGCCAATTTAAAAGCCATATGGATACCTTTTACTGTAGATACTTCCTGAAATATATACATGTAAATGGAGTACCATATAGTGGGGGACACAATGGTGTGTGTGTGTGTGTGTGTGTGTGTGTAACAATAATTAAAATTAAAAGAGGCCATGAATTCAAGAGAGTACATGGTGTGGGCTATGTGATGGATTGGAGGGAAGAAAGGGAAAGGAGAATGTATTTTAATTTTAAAATAGAATGATTAGAAAGAAGATATATGGTCCAATTTTATGGTAATGAAAATCAAAAATAGGATGGTCTGTATTATTATACTAGTTGACAATAGAGATAGACTTCAGATGAATCAACAAGCACTCTGGTCCCTGTTGCTCTGTAATCCCAGGGAGTGAGTGGAAATACTGAATCCGAAATACCAGACAAGGAGACAAGGAAGCCAAATAGAATAGAGGCTCCTGATTTATTAACTTACTTAGCATACTCCTGGGTCTGAGCAGAGAACGATCAATTAAACTGAAGAATTCTGGAAAGGTAGGTTAAGGACTAATTATTTTCCAGGCTTGGACTTTCAATGTTGCCATCTGGGAGTTGCCCGTTCAATTAATCTAAGGAATGATTAAGCCTTAGGGAAAATAGACTCACAATGACCAAGTTCTGATTTTAGCTGGAAACTAGTAACTTAAAATAGGAAATCCTTCTTCCTAGAAGGGAAGTTTACATAGGATCAGAAATAATAAGAACCACAAATCAAGACCAGAAAGCAACTTGTTGAGTATATAGAATCTGAAGAAAAAGGAAGCCCTAAGGAAAAACTTATCCCAACAGTTTGGGCCTGATAGTACTTCTTTCCCTTGACAACAGTCTGGATTCTTTTTTATCTATGGTCTTTCAAAATGCTTCAAATTCTGATTTTAAAGATTTTCTTCCTTCTTTCCTTCTTTCCTTTTTTCCTTTTTTCCTTCCTTCCTTCTTTCTCCTTCCTATGTGTCCCCTCCTTCTCTCTCTTCTCAATTATTACAAATTTCTTCATAGAATAGATGTTCAGTGAGCACTTGTATCAGTAATAGTTATTAATGTGTGTGTGTGTGTGTGTGTGTGTGTGTTGAACACTGATCTCAATGCTTTATGGATTATTTCCTTTGTCCTTCTTGTTTCCTCTATGTAATACATATGCCCCCTTTCAATAGAGAAACAATATAGAGTTTAAATATTATGCTGTGTCACACATTTATGGAGGGCGGGTGTAGATTCCAGGTTCGAAGACATTTGATGATTCTGCTCTGTCTCATCTGTTTTCACTTTTGAGAGGTGAATAGAGAAGGTTGTGTGAGCTTTGTGTGTGCATGGCAGGGGATGCCAGCTCTTTCTGACATCCTGTGGCCTAGAAATCAGTAGTTTTAATTAAGAAGGTGGTCTACTATGGCAGTAAAATTAAGACTAAGACAGAGAAACAACCCTAGAACAATATGCCAGTTCAGAGACAGTGGCACATGTCATGCTCTTCAGATGTTGCTTTTTGTCTGCTTTTCTTCTCATTCTTTTCTAGAAATTCACTTTGAAAAAAAAATTTCACTCTTGACTTGAATGTGTTGGGCTAAGAATGCATAAATACATTTTAGTAAGACTACATTAGAAGTTTCATAAACAAAACCCTTCTCCATGTGTTTCTTTTCTTCCTCCTCAGTCTTCCCTTCCTTTTCCCCTTTCCTTCCATTTTTCCTTCCTTCTTTCCTTCCTTCCTTCCTTCCTTCCTTCCTTCCTTCCTTCCTTCCTTCCTTCCGTCCGTCCTTCCTTCCCTTTTTCCTTCCTCCATCCAGCGGGCCTCTCACATTGCTTTATCCTGATTGTGTAGGCTTTATCTTCTTTGTGTTGGGAGGAAGCTCTGTCTCTAAGCTTAAGTTCTGGACTCTCTTGAGTCATCACCCTTTGATTCATGTGTGGACCGAGTGCTGAGGACTGCTGTTTTCATGGTTTTCTGTGAGTCTGACAGAGGATTTACTTGTTGCACTTCCTTATTTTCTGGCAGACTAGACGCAGCTCGGATGTGACCGTGAGCACAGGAGCAGCCTGCTGTTGACAGCTGCCCTGCTATTACATATGGGCTGTCATCTTGCTCTCAGAGCCTATGCTCCCTCTTTCATGTATTTATTTCCTTGATTTTTTTCACTTAGGATTTAGATGACTATAAACTATATGTGAAGCGCAATGGTTTCCTTTTTGATATAATTTTCTACAATTTTCTTCTGCTTTATACAAAAATACGTACACTTTTGATGCTATTCTGGCACAAATATGAAGGGATTAATAAGCTTAGCAGTATTACAATCTTCTCTTAATAAAGCACCTCAAAGATTTTTCCATGAAAACCAAGACTTGCATGCCTTATGAAGATGAGCACCACATCCCTCAAGAGCTTACAATTGAGTTTATCTTACTAAAATCAGTACTGCCATTTTCCAGAACACTGAGCTCTGCTAGTGGGACTGCAATTCTGAAGGGACAAGAAGATATAGTATTTCAGTGGGAAAACAATGGCCTTTTCAACTGTCAGTGTATTGAGAAAAGTTGCAACATATGTAAAACTGGAGGAGTCATTTTAAAATCCATGAAGAATGTTTGCATAGACCAAACAAGCTACTGTGACCTGCAAACAGGACAGAGTATTTAACGTTTAAATTTCTGCCTGAGGCAATGGAGGGTCATGCTCTGTTTTGATGTGTTTCATTCACATGCTTTTCAACTTTTCCTCATTTCTTCATAGGAGAGTAGGGCTGTTGACACAGTTGAAGAGCAAGCGAGTTTCTTATGTTTGTTTTGTTTTGTTTTGGTGGCTACTTGGCAAACAGACTGAGTTTACAACATGTCCCTTTCATCTGTCTGAAGATTGCTTTTGCAAGCAGCGTCTGCTCCTGGGGATTCCTTTTGACTGGCTTGCTGACCAAAGAAAGTATTTAACCTTGATAGAATTATGCCTTACTTTCTGGGCCACTTCTTCCTTTGTTTCTGTGGATTTGATTTTCCAGGTTTAAGCATCACATGACAAGAAGTTAAGGACAGGGTGTGTTTGATGGAAGTGTAGTGGCTTCTGCCAGGCATGGAAGGCAAAGGGCCGTGGAAGAGGCCTCTCAGACATGGAAAGATGTTCCTTCAAAGCACTCTCTAGTTGCAGTTGTTCTGTTTGTTCTGTCTTTGCACATAGAGGAAATATTGATAGACATTTGCTGACAAAACATGCTTTTTAGGGCATCAGAGACTTTTAGTAGGGTCACATGTTCTGCCAGGTTCTCAGTGCTTATAAAGATAAGTGCTTCAGCAGTTATGGAAGTGAGGGCCCTCATATTTTCCTGGAATTACCCACACTTAGCCTGTTCATGAAGGTAAGACTTTCTAGTGAAATGGGTGGGTGTACAGGGTTCAATTTCAAATTTTAGGCCTTTCTTCACCTAACATGCACACATAGTCTTCTTTACCTTTCTGAGAGCTCCATGGGAAATATGTGATGGAAATCTCCTATCAGAGACCCCAGAACAGTGGAACCAACATAGCTGGGCCTTCTCTTAGGCTATGTTGATAAGGCCAAGATATCAGCTTCCCTTGGGCTGAAAGAAGGGAAGGGACCACCTACCCATCTCAAAAATTTTAACCCAGAATTCCTCCTGTCTAAAGGAAATATAGGGACAAAGAGTGGAGCAGACACTGAAGGAAAAGTCATCCAGAGATTGCCCCACCTAGGGATCCATCCCATCTGCAGACACCAAATCCAGACACTATTGCTGATGCCAAGAAGTGTTTGTTGACAGGAGCCTGGTATAGCTGTCTTGTGAGAGGCTCTGCCAGAGCCTGACCAATACAGATGTGAATGCTTGCAGCCAACCATTGGACTGAGCACAGGGACCCCAATGGAGCAGGTTAGAGGAAGGACTCAAGGAGGTGAAGGGGTTTGTAACCCCATAGGAAGAACAGCAATATCAACTAACCAGACCCCCCACCCCCCAGAGCTCCCAGGGACTAAACCACCAACAAAGAGTACATATATAGGGACCCATGGCTCCAGCTGCATATGTAGCAGAAGATGGCCTTGTTGGACAGCAATGGGAGGGGAGGCCCTTGGTCCTGTGAAGGCTCAATGCTCCAGCATAGGTGAATGCTAGGGCAGTGAGACTGGAGTGGGTGGGTGGGTGGGTGGAGGAGCACCCTCATAGAAGCAGGAGGGAGGAGCAACGGTCTAGTGGTTTATGGAGAAGAAATCAGGAAGGGGAATCACATTTAAAATGTAAATAAACAAAAGATAAGAATAAAAATAAAAAATAAAACAAGTTCACAGTGAGCTTCTCCTAAGGATGACAGTCTTGGTATTCTACTCTGCTCTAAAGTCACAGGATACTTAGGTGATAGAAGAGATGGCTTATATGAATATGGAAATCAGTTTATCACTTTTTGTACCAAGTATCATCTGTAATAAGTGTATCTTTTCCTATTACCATTAAGTTAACATGTTTCCTGCCTTACAGTTGAATATGTAATATTTTAATTTTTATAAGAAGCATATTTTCCTGCTTAATGTATCAGTGTTACTTAATATAGGACATACTTTAGAAAATTAACGTTTTTAAGAACCAGGAAATGTCCTTTTTAATTTGTGAACTCCTGTAATTGTGCTGCCACAGCAGATTTTAATTATGATGCCATTAAGAAGGTAAAGTGGTTTATTTAGGCTAACTAGAGAGCTAACCTGATTAGAGTTTGTGCAATCATGAGCTAATTTATCCTAATCTCTTTTATTCAGAAACTTCTAATTTAGTTATAAAAATATAGCTGGGGGATCAGGATGCCAAAAACCTGCCCTAGAGTGGTTTTGTTCTTTTGAAAGTTGTAGAAGAATAAATACAACTTCAAGATATACTAGCTTTCGATGCTTCTTCATATGCAATGGCAACTGAGAATTGTTTGACTTGGCATAGAAACAGATTCTTCAGCTCTTTTTGTTGAGCTTTAAATGGTGTATATGGAGAGAAGTGGTGCATCGCATACAAAAATGCAGAAACAATGTCTACACTGCAAAGTGAAAGATAAATTTAAAAAAATCAAAATCTTTTTTAAAATTGGATATTTTATTTACATTTCAAATGTTATCTCCTTTTCCAGTTCTCATCCATAAACTCCCTATCCTGTCCCCCATACCCCTTCATCTATGAGGGTGTTCCTCCTGAACCACCCATCCCTTTCTGCCTCCTTGCTCTGACATTCACCAAAACTGGGGGGTGGGTGGGTGGGTTTCAGCCTTGGCAGGCCCAAGGGCTTCTCCTTCCATTGGTGCCCAACAAGGCCATTAACTGGAGGATGGGTCTGCCCAGGTGTACCCTTTCGATAGTGGATTACTCCCTAGGAGTTCTGGTTGGTTATTATTGTTGTTCTTATGGGGTTGCAAGCCCCTTCAGTTCCTTCAATCCTTTTTCTAATTCTTCCAACTGGGATCCCATTCTCAGTTCAATGGTTCGCTGCTAGCATTTGCCTCTGTATTTGTCATGCTCTGGCTGTACCT